>NC_092278.1:40008088-40224719 GCF_036320965.1 Panulirus ornatus
TGGACGTGTATGTATATACATGTGTATGTGGGTGGGTTGGGCCATTCTTTCGTCTGTTTCCTTGCGATACCTCACTAATGTGGGAGACAGCAACAAAGCAAAATGAATAAATAATATATATATATATATATATATATATATATATATATATATATATATATATACATATATATGGAGGGAACGAGGAGAAGTGGTAGACCAAACCGGTGGTGGAAAGATGTAGTGAAAAAGATTTTGAGTGATCGGTGCCTGATCATGCAGGAGCGTGAAAGGCGTGCAAGAAATAGAGTGAATTGGAACGATGTGGTATACCAGGGTCAACGTGCTGTCAATGGATTGAACCAGGGCATGTGAAGCGTCTGGGGTAAACCATGGAAAGTTCCGTGGGGCCTCGATGTGGAAAGTGAGCTGTGGTTTCGGTGCATTATACATGACAACTAGAGACTGAGTGTGAACGAATGAGGCCTTTGTTGTCTTTTCCTAGCGCTACCCCGCACACATGAGGGGGGAGGGGGATGGTATTCCATGTGTGGCGAGGTGGCCATGGGAATGAATAAAGGCAGTGTGAATTGTGTGCATGGGTATATATGTATGTGTCTGTGTGTGTATATATATGTGTACATTGAGATGTATAGGTATGTATATTTGCGTGTGTGGACGTGTGTGTATATACATGTGTATGGGGGTGGGTTGGGCCATTTCTTTCGTCTGTTTCCTTGCGCTACCTCGCAAACGCGGGAGACAGCGACAAAGCAAAATAAATAAATAAATAAATAAATAAAATATATATATATATATATATATATATATATATATATATATATATATATATATATATATATATATATTCATATATTTTGCTTTGTCGCTGTCTCACATCAGTGAAGAGGGCTAATGGGGAGGTAATAACAAGTAGTGGTGATGTGAGAAGGAGATGAAGTGAGTATTTTGAAGGTCTGTTGAAGGTGTTAGATGATAGCATAGCGATATAGGGTGTTTTGCTCAAGGTGGTGTGTGAAGTGAGAGGGTTAGGGAGAATGATTTGGTAAACAGAGAAGAGATAGTGAAAGGTTTGCGAAAAATGAAAGCCGGCAAGGCAGCAGGTTTGGATAGTATTGCAGTGGAATTTTTTAAAAAAGGGGATGACTTTGTTGTTGACTGGTTGGTAAGGATATTTAATGTATGTATGACTCATGGTGAGGTGCCTGAGGATTGCCGGAATGCATGCATAGTGCCAATGTACAAAGGAAAAGGAGATAAAGGTGAGTGCTCAAATTACAGAGGTATAAGTTTGTTGAGTGTTCTTGGGAAACTATATGGGAGGGTATTGATTGAGAGGGTGAAAGCATGTACAGAGCATCAGATTGGGGAAGAGCAGTGTGGTTTCAGAAATGGTAAAGGATGTGTGGATCAGGTGTTTGCTTTGAAGAATGTATGCGAGAAATACTTAGAAAAGCAAATGAATTTGTATGTATCATTTATGGATCTGGAGAAAGCATATGATAGAGTTGACAGAGATGCTCTGTGGAAGGTATTAAGAAAATATGGTGTGGGAGCAAGTTGTTAGAAGCAGTGAAAAGTTTTTATTGAGGATGTAAGACATGTGTATGAGTAGGAAGAGAGGAAAGTGATTGGTTCTCAGTGAATGTCGGTTTGCAGCAGGGGTGCGTGATGTTTCCATGGTTGTTTAATTGGTTTATGAATGGGGTTGGAACAGTTTTGGAGAGAGGGGCAAACATGCAGTCTGTTGTGGATGAGAGGGCTTGGGAAGTGAGTCAGTTGTTGTTCACTAATGATACAGCGCTGGTGGCTGATTTGGGTGAAAAACTGCAAAAGCTGGTGACTGAGTTTGGTAAAATGTGTGAAAGAAGAAAGCTGAGAGTAAATGAGAATAAGAGCAAGGTTATTAGGTACAGTAAGGTTGAGGGACAAGTCAACTGGGAGGTAAGTTTGAATGGAGAAAAACTGGAGGAAGTGAAGTGTTTTAGATATCTGGGAGTGGATTTAGCAGCAAATGGAACCATGGAAGCAGAAGTGAATCATAGAGTGGAGAAGGGGGTGAATGTTCTGGGAGCGGTTAAAAATGTGTGGAAGGCGAGATCATTATCTTGGAAAGCAAAAATGGGTATGTTTGAAGGAATAGTGGTTCCAACATTATATGGTTGCGAGGCTTGGGCTATAGATAGAGTTGCATGGAGGTGGGTGGATGTGTTGGAAATGAGATGTTTGAGGACAATATGTGGTGTGAGGTGGTTTGATCGAGTAAGTAATGAAAGGGTAAGAGAGTTATGTGGGAATTAAAGTGTGTGGTTGAGACAGCAGAAGAGGTTGTTTTATATGGTTTGGTCACATGGAGAGAATGAATGAATATATGTCAGTGAAAAAGATTTTAAGCAATCGGGGCCTGAACATGCAGGAGGGTGAAAGGCGTGCAAGGAACAGTGTGAATTGGAACAATGTGATATGCCGGGGTCGACGTGCTATCAATGGATTGAACCAGGGCATGTTAAGCGTCTGGAGTAAACCATGGAAAGTTTTGTGGGGCCTGGATGTGGAGAGGGAGCTGTAATTTTGGTGCATTATACATGACAGCTAGAGAGCGAGTGTTAACAAATGTGGCCTTTGTTGTCTTTTCCTAATGCTACGTCGTGCACATGTAGGGGGAGGGGGTTGTCATTTCATGTGTGGTGGGGTGCAATGAATGAAGGCAGCAAGTATGAATCATGTTTTTTTTTTTTTTTTTTTTTTTTTTTTTTTTTTTATACTTTGTCGCTGTCTCCCGCGTTTGCGAGGTAGCGCAAGGAAACAGACGAAAGAAATGGCCCAACCCCCCCCATACACATGTACATACACACGTCCACACACGCAATATACATACCTACACAGCTTTCCATGGTTTACCCCAGACGCTTCACATGCCTTGATTCAATCCACTGACAGCACGTCAACCCCTGTATACCACATCGCTCCAATTCACTCTATTCCTTGCCCTCCTTTCACCCTCCTGCATGTTCAGGCCCCGATCACACAAAATCCTTTTCACTCCATCTTTCCACCTCCAATTTGGTCTCCCTCTTCTCCTCGTTCCCTCCACCTCCGACACATATATCCTCTTGGTCAATCTTTCCTCACTCATTCTCTCCATGTGCCCAAACCACTTCAAAACACCCTCTTCTGCTCTCTCAACCACGCTCTTTTTATTTCCACACATCCCTCTTACCCTTACGTTACTTACTCGATCAAACCACCTCACACCACACATTGTCCTCAAACATCTCATTTCCAGCACATCCATCCTCCTGCGCACAACTCTATCCATAGCCCACGCCTCGCAACCATACAACATTGTTGGAACCACTATTCCTTCAAACATACCCATTTTTGCTTTCCGGGATAATGTTCTCGACTTCCACACATTTTTCAAGGCTCCCAAAATTTTCGCCCCCTCCCCCACCCTATGATCCACTTCCGCTTCCATGGTTCCATCCGCTGACAGATCCACTCCCAGATATCTAAAACACTTCACTTCCTCCAGCCTCTCACCATTCAAACTCACCTCCCAATTGACTTGACCCTCAACCCTACTGTACCTAATAACCTTGCTCTTATTGACATTTACTCTTAACTTTCTTCTTCCACACACTTTACCAAACTCCGTCACCAGCTTCTGCAGTTTCTCACATGAATCCGCCACCAGCGCTGTATCATCAGCGAACAACAACTGACTCACTTCCCAAGCTCTCTCATCCCCAACAGACTTCATACTTGCCCCTCTTTCCAAAACTCTTGCATTTACCTCCCTAACAACCCCATCCATAAACAAATTAAACAACCATGGAGACATCACACACCCCTGCCGCAAACCTACATTCACTGAGAACCAATCACTTTCCTCTCTTCCTACACGTACACATGCCTTACATCCTCGATAAAAACTTTTCACTGCTTCTAACAACTTGCCTCCCACACCATATATTCTTAATACCTTCCATATACATGTGTATATATGTATATGTCCGTGTATGTATATGTTGAAATGTAAAGGTATGTATATGTGCGAGTGTGGACATGTATGTATATGCATAAGTATGTGGGTGGGTTGGGCCATTCTTTCATCCGTTTCTAGTACACTGTGGATATTTCGAAGCAGCTCCATAACCATGTCATGACAAGAAACATTACGATGGTTGTGAAAGGAAATTCACAAATTTAGCTCTGTATTGCTATTTGATTTGAATACTGAGTAATTTTCTTCACAATACAGTACAGGTTTAGTGCTATAAGAATACAATAACAGTTGTGGAGCAATATTTTGAGCATACTTGACTAAATGACAGAAAATAGGGCAATAATGGTGAAGGTTATCTTTCTATAACTGGGAATTTGTAAAATCATGTAAATGTAGATAATACACTCATAAAATAACATACTCATAAAAACCTCATCTAACGTTATCAAGCAGCAGAAATAATACTAGCAACATATCAATGTCAAATCTATCTGCTGCTAGGGATCTCATGGCTGCTTGATGTGTTAATTGTCTGTTGTCATTCAGCAACATTTACAAAGTGCTCAGTCATGGGTGTCACTGTTCTATGGCAAATTACCATTTACAAAATCTCTTGACTAATAAAGTTAGGTATGGCTTTCATGAAGTCTTGATTTTTTACATTCAATTAGTTTTACTTGTTTTACCCATAGCTTCAATGTTATATCACAGTCACCTTATCAAATATTGTTTAAGAAAATCTAAAGCTAAGATCATGCTCTGAAACTGCTACTGTATTCTCTAAACAATACAAAACCACTGCAGAGAGATAACTGTATCAAAACTAACATTAGTGCTGAGCTAAACTCATAAATTGCCATGATAATTCCACAGCCCACTTCACAATAACCTTTTTTTTTTTTTGCATAAAAGTTTATTCTAAGAGCTATGAAACCAATGAAGACTGCCCTTAGGAGGAGGGCGGGGGGAGTGTATCAAAGAGCATACATATTTAAAGACATGACAAAATAAGCTTTCACAATCAACACCATTTGCGAATATTTACAAATTATATAAAAACATTTAAAGCATAGCTCTTTTAAGCTAATGACCTACTACGATACTAACTAATCTAAAGCTGCCTGCAACAGTGTATTAATTGTAAATCTATCGACAAAAATTGGTATTTACGATTTACCTCATGACAATGCCATTTGCTAATGTTAATGCCTAATTAGCTGTCTTCTTATCAGTCCCAACACTTCACTCTCACTGTCATCATTCTCATTAATTCACTCAAAACCTCTCACAGATCCTGCCAGGTTTGTAGTATGAAACACTATCAGATGATGTTCCACATTAACTGGTAAATACACTGGACATTCTTAGCGTTTCCAGGCAATTTATTAATTATTTCATTATCACCATTACACTAAGTGTCCAGTGTAAGGATCAGAAGAAGGATGGGCGTGGGATAAGCCCTGCACACACCTGCATCCCACCACAACATCCACCTGCTTGACGGTACATCCACCTAATATCACTCTCCAAGCGATGCATCTCCACTCTAAACAAAATGGGATTTTCAAGATGTCCAGCTCATTATTTCAATTGATATCCTGGTTTTCAGCTTACCTCATAATGCTAACGCGGCGTGTAAAATCATCTTTAGTATTCCAATGTGCCTTAAGATTAAAAATGGAAGTGGCAACAGGGCACTTAACAGTAAATTTCACTACAAATTGCGGAGATGTATCTCGCGTCAACTCTTGCCAAGCAATGTCTGCCTGCGCCAACTCTGCTGCGCACCTACAAGATTAAGAACAGACCAAGAATGAAAGTATAATTTAGCTTTGCCAGATTTTCATTTTCATTTGTTATTGTTTTACGAATTAAATATTTAGTATGAATTGATGTAATGCACTTAAGCACATCAAATTGAACCCTAATGATAACGTAAACGAAGAATTTTATCCGTACTTCAACCTACTTACTACGAGGTTCCAAGTACAAATTGGACGTAAACTCTGCTCACTGGCAATACATACCTTCATCGGTCAGTACTTTCCTCTGAACATTATTGACTAGTAACACATCCCGAGTTGTCTCGCTTCATTACTACTCTGTGCATCTCTGGATAGACAGTGAAGCCACACTTTCCTAATCATTTTACGGATTAAATTCTCTATTTCGGGGTAAGCATTAATAACCAAAGACGTCTCTGGTAAACAAAGTTTTCATGAGAGAGTACAACATACTGTTTCATCACTGTATTGCTTGACTAGAAGTTGGTTTTATCCCTTGTAGCACCTTGGCTTACTTTGGTATGTTTCCCATGCATTTTATGGTATATTTCACCATTAATTTTCACTTCCAATGAAATTTCATGAGTGCATAATGTATGAAAGACGACACCTAAGTGCGTATAAGCTGATCCCTTTTCAATCAAATTATATTCTCATAATTAGCCTTAGCCACCCTTTTACAATTTTCCATTCATTGAACCGTCAGCATTTTGTGCCTGTGTAAACAAACAGGTGGCTTAATTTGTGAAAATAGGAACAAAATTGAATTGTGGGAGGAAGTTTTGTCCACCTTCAGCACCAACGTCTTTTCTCTTGGATATTCTTTGTCAGTCAGGGACTTTCTTGTCACATTTAGCTGTATACATAGAAGTCTGCAGGGCGGTATTTCGTAGGGGGTAAACCTAGAAATTTAGAACTTGTAAGCAACCTTCAACGACATAGTACTAAGAGGGTATTAGACATGCTTTCATTTAAATTGATCGAAATCATTCAAGTACGAATGTATACTGAATGAAAGGAAAAGTAGTTCATTTCTTTATATATATATATATATATATATATATATATATATATATATATATATATATATATATATATATACACATATATATATACATATATATATTTATTTATTTATTTTGCTTTGTCGCTGTCTCCCGCGCCTGCGAGGTAGCGCAAGGAAACAGACGAAAGAAATGGCCCATAACCAACCCCCACACACATGCACACACACACACGTCCACAGACGCAAACATACACACCCACACATCCCAACGTACACACATATATATACACACACACACACACACACATAAACACACATGCACCCAATTCACACTGTCTGCCCCCTACTCACCCCCATCGCCACCCCGCCACACACGGAATAACATCCCCCTCCCCCCTCATGTGCGCGAGGTAGCGCCAGGAAAAGACAACAAAGGCCCCATTCGCTCACACTCAGTCTCCAGCTGTCATGCACTAATGCCCGAAACCACAGCTCCCTTTCCACATCCAGGCCCCACAGAACTTTCCATGGTTTACCCCAGACGCTTCACATGCCCTGGTTCAATCCATTGACAGCACGTTGACCCCGGTATACCACATCGATCCTATTCACTCTATTCCTTGCCCTCCTTTCACCCTCCTGCATGTTCAGACCCCGATCACTCAAAATCTTTTTCACTCCATCTTTCCACCTAAAATTTGGTCTCCCACTTCTCCTCGTTCCCTCCACCTCCGACACATATATCCTCTTTGTCAATCTTTCCTCACTCATTCTCTCCATGTGCCCAGACCATTTCAAAACACCCTCTTCTGCTCTCTCAACCACGCTCTTTTTATTTCCCCACATCTCTCTTGCCCTTACATTACTTACTCGATCAAACCAACTCACACCACATATTGTCCTCAAACATCTCATTTCCAGCACATCCACCCTCCTGCGCACAACTCTATCCATAGCCCACGCCTCGCAACCATACAACATTGTTGGAACCACTATTCTTCAAACATAGCCATTTTTGCTTTCCGAGATAATGTTCTCGACTTCCACACATTCTTCAAGGCTCCCAGGATTTTCTCCACCTCCCCCACCCTTTTAGAATATACGGTGTGGGAAGCAAGTTGTTAGAAGCAGTGAAAAGTTTTAATCGAGGATGTAAGGCATGTGTACGTGTAGGAAGAGAGGAAAGTGATTGGTTCTCAGTGAATGTAGGTTTGCGGCAGGGGTGTGTGATGTCTCCATGGTTGTTAAATTTGTTTATGAATGGGGTTGTTAGGGAGGTGAATGCAAGAGTTTTGGTAAGAGGGGCAAGTATGCAGTCTGTTGTGGATGAGAGAGCTTGGGAAGTAAGTCAGTTGTTGTTCGCTGATGATACAGCGCTGGTGGCTGATTCATGTGAGAAACTGTAGAAGCTGGTGACTGAGTTTGGTAAAGTGTGTGAAAGAAGAAAGTTGAGAGTGAATGTGAATAAGAGCAAGGTTATTAGGTACAGTAGGATTGAGGGTCAAGTCAATTGGGAGGTAAGTTTGAGTGGAGAAAAACTGGAGGAAGTGAAGTGTTTTAGATATCTGGGAGTGGATTTGGCAGCGGAACCATGGAAGCGGAAGTGAGTCATAGGGTGGGGGAGGGGGCGAAAATTCTGGGAGCGTTGAAGAATGTGTGAAAGTCGAGAACATTATCTCGGAAAGCAAAAATAGGTATTTTTGAGGGAATAATGGCTCTAACAATTTGTATGGTTGCGAGACATAGGCTATGGATAGAGTTGTGTGCAGGAGGGTGGATGTGCTGGAAATGAGATGTTTGAGGACAATATGTGGTATGAGGTGATTCGATCGAGTAAGTAATAATAGGGTAAGAGAGATGTGTGGTAACAAAAGAGTGTGGCTGAGAGAGCAGAAGAGGGTGTTTTGAAATGGTTTGGTCACATGGAGAGAATGAGTGAGGAAAGATTGACCAAGAGGATATATGTGTCGGAGGTGGAGGGAAGGAGAAGAGGGAGACCAAATTGGAGGTGGAAAGATGGAGTGAAAAAGATTTTGTGTGATCGGGGCCTGAACATGCAGGAGGGTGAAAGGAGGGCAAAGAATAGAGTGAATTGGAGCGATGTGGTATACCGGGGTTGACGTGCTGTCAGTGGATTGAATCAAGGCATGTGTATGGGGGTGGGTTGGGCCATTTCTTTCGTCTGTTTCCTTGCGCTACCTCGCAAACGCGGGAGACAGCGACAAAGAAAAAAAAAAAAAAAATATATATATATATATATATATATATATATATATATATATATATATATATATATATATATAATTTTTATTTTTGATATACTTGATCGCCGTTCTCCGCGTCAGCGAGGTAGTGCCAGGAAACAGACTAAGAATGGTGAGAGGTCAAGAGCTAAGGAAGAAGTAGCACTACTCCTGAAGCAGTTGTGGGATTATGTGATAGTGTCTAAAAAAGTAAATTTTAGATTGATGTGGGTTAAACTGAAAGTGGATAGAATGAGATGAGTGATTATTGGTGCTTATTCACCTGGGCATGAGAAGAAAGATCATGAGAGGCAAGTGTTTTAGGAGCACCTGAGTGAGTTTGTCAGCAGCTTTGATGCGCGATACCGGGTTTTAGAGATGGGTGATTTAAATGCGAAGGTGAGTAATGTGGCAGTTGAGAGTATAACTGATGTACATTGGGTATTCAGTGTCGTGAATGGAAACGGTAAAGAGCTTGTGGGTTTCTGTGCTGAAAAAGAGACTGGTGATTGGGAATACCTGGTTCAGTAAGAGAGCTATACAGAGGCATACGTATGTGAGTAGGAGAGATGATCATAGGACATTATTGGATTACGTGTTAACTGATAGGCGTTTAAAAGAGAGACTTTCGGATGTTAATGTGCTGAGAGAGGCAGCTGGAGTGATGTCTGATCATTATCTTGTGGAGGCGAAGGTGAAGGTTTGTATGGGTTTTCAAAAAAGAAGAGAGAATGTTGGGGAGAAGAGAGTAGTGAGAGTAAGCTTGGAAATGAGACTTGTGTGAGGAAGTACCAGAAGAGACTGAGTGTAGAATGGCAAAAGGTGATAGCAAGTGACGTAAGTGGAGTAGGGGAGGAATGGGATGTATTTAGGTAAGAAGTGATGGCTTGTGCAAAAGATGCTTGTGGCATGAGAAAGATGGGAGGTGAGCAGATTAGAAAGGGTAGTGAATGGTGGGATGAAGAGGTAAAGTTGTTAGTGAAAGAGGAAAAAAGAGGCGTTTGGACAATACTTGCAAGGAAATAGTGCAAATGACTGGGAGATGCATAAAAGAAAGCTGCAGGTCTAGAGAAAAAGTGCAAGGGTTGAAAAAGGGCAAATGAGAGTTGGGGTGAGAGAGAGTATCATTAAACGCTAGGGAGAATGTAAAGATGTTTTGTAAGGATATAGATAACGTGCGTAAGGCAAGAGAACAAATGGGAACATCAGTGAAAGGAGCAAGTTGGGAAGTAATAACAGGTAATAGTGAAGTGAGAAGGAGATGTATTGAGTATTTTGAAGGCTTGTTGAATATGTTTGATGATATATTGGCAGATATAGGGTGTTTTGGTCTGGGTGGAGTGCGAAGTGAGAGGGTCATGTAGAATGGTCTGGTTAAGAGAGATGTAGTGAAAGCTTTGCGGAAGATGAAAGCCGGTAAGGCGGCGGATTTGGATGGTATTGCAGTAGAATATATTAAGAAAGGGGGTTGACTGTGTCGTTGATTGGCAGGCAAAGATGTTCATTGTATGTATGGATCTTGGTGAAGTGCTTGAGGATTGGCAGAATGCATGCATAGTGTCATTGTACAAAGGCAAAGGGGATAAAGGTGTGTGTTCAAACTACAGAGGCATAAGTTTGTTGAGTATTCCTGGTAAGTTATATGGGAGGGTATTGATTGAGAGGGTGAAGGCATGTACAGAGCATCAGACTGGGGAAGAGCAGTGTGGTTTCAGAATTGGTAGAGGATGAGTGGATCAGGTGTTTGCTTTGAAGAATGTGAGAAATATTTAGAAAAACAGATGGATTTTTATGTAGCATTTATGGATCTGGAGAAGGCATATGATAGAGTTGATAGAGATGCTTTATGGAAGGTATTAAGAATATATGGTGTGGGAGGCAAGTTGCTAGAAGCAGTGAAAAGTTTTTATCGAGGATGTAAGGCATGTGTACGAGTAGGAAGAGAGGAAAGAGATTGGTTCTCAGTGAATGTCGGTTTGCGGCAGGGGTTTGTGGTGTCTCCATGGTTGTTTAATTTGTTTATGAAAGGGGTTGTTAGGGATTTGTTTATCAAAGGGGTTGTTAGGGAGTCAACTGTTGTTCGCCGATGATGCAGCACTGGTGACTGATTCGAGTGAGAAACTGTACAAGTTTGTGACTGAGTTTGGAAAAGTATGTGAAAAGAGAAAGCTGAATTAGATGTGAATAAGAGCAAGGTTATTAGATTCGATAAGGTTGAGGGACAATTTAATTGGGATGTATAAGAGCAAGGTTATTAAGTTCAGTAAAGTTGAGGGACAAGCTAATTGAGATGTAAGTTTGAATGGAGAAAAATTGGAGGATATGAAGTGTTTTAGATATCTGGGAGTGGAATTAGCAGCGAATTGAGCCATGGAAGCTGAAATGAGTCAAACGGTGGTGGAGGAGTCGAAGGTTCTAGGAGGGATGAAGGATGTGTGGAAGAAGAGAACGTTATCTCGGAACGAAAATGGGTATGTCTGAAGGAGTAGTAGTTCCAACAATATTATATGGTTGCGAGGCGTGGGCCATAGATAGGATTGTACGGAGGAGGGTGGATGTGTTGGAAATGAAATGTTTGAGGACGATATGTGGTGTGAGGTGGTTTTATCGAGTGAGTTATGAGAGGGTAAAAGAGATGTATGGAAATATAAAAGGAGTGTGGTTGATAGAGCGAAAGAGGGTGTGCTGAAATGGTTTGGACACATGTAGAGAATGAGTGAGGAAAGATTGACAAAGAGGATATATGTGTCAGAGTTGGACACATTGGATGTGGAAGGATGGAGTGAAAGAATTTGAGCGATCGTGGCTTGAACATACAGGAGGGTGAGAGGCGTGCACGAAATAGAGTGAATTGGAACGATTTCGTACACCAGAGTCGACGTGGTCAATGGACTGAACCAGGGCATGTGAAACGTCTGGGTCAAACCATGGAAAGGTCTGTGGGTCCTGGATGTGGATAGGGAGCTATGGTTTAGGTGCATTACACATGACAGCTAGAGACTAAGAGTGAACGAATGTGGCCTTTTTTATCTGTTTTCCTGGCGCTACCTCGCTGAAGCTGGGGGTAGCGATGCTGCTTCCTGTGGGGCTGGGTAGCGCTAGGAATGGATGAAGGCAAGCACGAATATATACATGTGTATATATGTATATGTCAGTATGTTTATGTATATGTATATATGTTGATATGTATACACATATGTGTGTTGGAAAGGATCACAATTTTGCGCGTGATCAAGACACATAGGAATATATGTGTGTATATGTGCGTGTTTGGGCCACTCTTCGTGTGTATCGTGGCGCTACCTCGCTGACGCGGGAAACAGCTATTAAGTATGATAGCATTATATATATATATATATATATATATATATATATATATATATATATATATATATATATATATATATATATATATATATTTTTTTTTTTTTTTTTTTTTTTTTTCATACTATTCACCATTTCCCGCATTAGCAAGGTAGCGTTAAGAACAGAGGACTGGGCCTTAGAGGGAATATCCTCACCTGGCCCCCTTCTCTGTTCCTTCTTTTGGAAAATTGAAAAAAAAAAAAAAAATGAGAGGGGAGGATTTCCAGCCCCCCGCTCCCTTCCCTTTTAGTCGCCTTCTACGACACGCAGGGAATACGTGGGAAGTATTCTTTCTCCCCTATCCCCAGGGATATATATATATATATATATATATATATATATATATATATATATATATATATATATATATATATATATTTCATACTATTCGCAATTTCCCGCATTTGCGAGGTAGTGTTAAGAACAGAGGACTGGGCCTTAGAGGGAAAATCCTCACCTGGCCCCCTTCTCTGTTCCTTCTTTTGGAAAATTTAAAAAAAACGAGAGGGGAGGATTTCCAGCCACCCGCTCCCTCCCCTTTTAGTCGCCTTCTACGACACGCAGGGAATACGTGGGAAGTATTCTTAATCCCCTATCCCCAGGGATATATATATATATATATATATATATATATATATATATATATATATATATATATATATATATATATATATATATATATATTATTTATTTGCTTTGTCGCTGTCTCCCGCGTTTGCGAGGTAACGCAAGGAAACAGACGAAAGAAATGGCCCAACCCACCATGGGCCCATACATATGTATATACATACACGTCCACACACTCAAATATACATACCTATACATCTCAATGTACACACATATATATATAAACACACAGACATATACATATATACACATGTACATAATTCATACTGTCTGCCTTTATTTATTCCCATCGCCACCTCGCCACACATGGAATAACATCCCCCTCCCCCCTCATGTGTGCGAGGTAGCTCTAGGAAAATATAACAAAGGCCCCATTCGTTCACACTCAGTCTCTAGCTGTCATGTAATAGTGCCCGAAACCACAGCTCCCTTTCCACATCCAGGCCCCACAGAACTTTCCATGGTTTACCCCAGACGCTTTACATGCCCTGGTTCAATCCATTGACAGCACGTCGACCCCGATATACCACATCGATCCAGTTCACTCTATTCCTTGCCCGCCTTTCACCCTCCTGCATGTTCAGGCCCCGATCACTCAAAATGTTTTTCACTCCATCTTTCCACCTCCAATTTGGTCTCCCACTTCTCCTCGTTCCCTCCAACTCCGACACATATATCCTCTTTGTCAATCTTTCCTCACTCCTTCTCTCCATGTGCCCAAACCATTTCAAAACACCCTCTTCTGCTCTCTCAACCACGCTCTTTTTATTTCCACACATCTCTCTTACCCTTACGTTACTCACTCGATCAAACCACCTCACACCACATATTGTCCTCGCAACCATACAACATTGTTGGAACCACTATTCCTTCAAACATAGCCATTTTTGCTTTCCGAGATAATGTTCTCGACTTACAAACATTCTTCAAAGCTCCCAGGATTTTCGTCCCCTCCCCCACCCTATGATTCACTTCCGCTTCCATGGTTCCATCCGCTGCCAGATCCACTCCCAGATATCTAAAACACTTTACTTCCTCCAGTTTTTCTCCATTCAAACTTACCTCCCAATTGACTTGACCCTCAACCCTACTGTACCTAATAACCTTGCTCTTATTCACATTTACTCTTAACTTTCTTCTTTCACACACTTTACCAAACTCAGTCACCAGCTTCTGCAGTTTCTCACATGAATCAGCCACCAGCGCTGTATCATCAGCGAACAACAACTGACTCACTTCCCAAGCTCTCTCATCCACAACAGACTGCATACTTGCCCCTCGTTCCAAAACTCTTGCATTCACCTCCCTAACAACCCCATCCATAAACAAATTAAACAACCATGGAGACATCACACACCCCTGCCGCAAACCAACTTTCACTGAGAACCAATCACTTTCCTCTCTTCCTACACGTACACATGCCTTACATCCTTGATAAAAACTTTTCACTGCTTCTAACAACTTGCCTCCCACACCAGATATTCTTAGTACCTTCCACAGAGCATCTCTATCAACTTTATCATATGCCTTCTCCAGATCCATAGATGCTACATACAAATCCATTTGTTTTTCTAAGTATTTCTCACATACATTCTTCAAAGCAAACACCTGATCCACATATCCTTTACCACTTCTGAAACCACACTGCTCTTCCCCAATCTGATGCTCTGTACATGCCTTCACCCTCTCAATCAATACCCTCCCATATAATTTACCAGGAATACTCAACAAACTTATACCTCTGTAATTTGAGCACTCTTATCTCCTTTGCTTTTTTACAATGGCACTATGCAAGCATTCCGCCAATCCTCAGGCACCTCACCATGAGTCATACATACATTAAATAACCTTATCAACCAGTCAACAATACAGTCACCCCCTCTTTTTTTAATAAATTCCACTGCAGTATCATACTATTCGCCATTTCCTGCGTTAGCGAGGTAGCGTCATAAACAGAGGACTGGGCCTTTAAGGGAATATCCTCACCTGGCCCCCTTCTCTGTTCCTTCTTTTGGAAAATAAAAAAAAAAAAAGAACGAGAGGGGAGGATTTCCAGCCACCCGCTCCCTCCGCTTTTAGTCGCCTTGTATGACACGCAAGGAATACGTGGGAAGTATTTTTTCTCCCTTATCCCCAGGGATAATAAATAAATGAATGAATATATATATATATATATATATATATATATATATATATATATATATATATATATATATATATATATATATTCGCGCAAGTAGAGAGAATATTTTCATTTATACACTGTTGATATTAACGACTGACGCCTGTTTAACAGTTAGTATTTGTTTTGTTATTTTTCTCATCACACGTTTTGCTTTATCCGAGTAAGTGTGACTCAGATGTCCTATATTAATTTTCGCTCTATTCGGGAAACAGATGAGACTTTCCATGTATTTCAGGATTAAAAAGAAAATTAAAATGACATTTAATTCACACTTTATCTGATGAAGCAAAGCGAGTAGTGACAAAAGCTGAAAAAAAAAATAGAGAAAAGCTGGTGAATGTTTAATGTGCATTGGTCTTTTTATATCATACCTCCAGGAGTCCGTTCTTATCTTTAAGAGGCTTCTATAATAGGCTTCTATATCGCTGAGGAAGCCAGCCATATCCACTAGCCGGGACCAGACATTTGTGATGTTGTGTGGGGAGGATGAACGGTTCGGTTGACTGTGGACCAACTGTCGCAACCAGGATTCACACCTTTTCTCTCGACCCCGGGCGGCACGTAAATGCGTTAGTGTTAATGACGTTGACACATTGTGTCTCTGTGTGGAGAGTGCAGGGTAAGTAGTAATTACGTGCTCAGTGTTTTAGTAATTGCGTTTTTTGCATGGAGGGACTTGGGATGTGTTGAAACAGTGTTTGAAATGTATATGGATGAGTGATGTGCAAACGGGAAAGTTTGACCCTTGTTTGTCTGGGTAGATTGGCTTCTGATAGATGTATGCCTAGTGGAAAGGAGTTAACACTGGGTTGGGAGAGCGTTTGTTTAGTGTTTAACGGGTTGTTTCATTGTACATATGTTTTGTCAGCGATACATATGTTGAGGGTGGGGGATTCTGTGAATAGAGGTTACTGAACTGTAAGGTGATGATGTGATTATTACACGAAAGTGCACTTGGAAACTTGTGTTTCATTTTCCCCATGGACTCATAGGAATATCTTGATCACACGCAAAATTGTGATCCTTTCCAATATATATATATATATATATATATATATATATATATATATATATATATATATATTATTTATATTTATTTTACTTTGTCGCTGTCTCCCGCGTTAGCGAGGTGGCGCAAGGAAACAGACGAAAGAATGGCCCAACCCACCCACATACACATGTATATACATATACGTCCACACACGCAAATATACATACCTATACATCTCAACGTATACATATGTATACACACATAGGCTGTCTACCTTTATTCATTCCCATCGCCACTCCGCCACACATGAAATAACAGTCCCCTCCCACAGCATGTGCGCGAGGCAGACAAAAGACAAGAAAAAGACAACAAAACCCACATTCGTTCACACTCAGTCTCTAGCTGTCATGTATATTGCACCGAAACCACAGCTCCCTTTCCAGATCCACGCCCCACAGAACTTTCCATGGTACACCCCAGACGCTTCTTATGCCCTGGTTCAATCCATTGACAGCACGTCGACCCCGGTATACCACATCGTTCCAATTCACTCTATACCTTGCACGCCTTTCACCCTCCTGCATGTTCAGGCCCCGATCACTCAAAATCTTTTTCACTACATCTTTCCACCTCCAATTTGGTATCCCACTTCTCGTTCCCTCCACCTCCGACACATATATCCCCTTTGTCAATCTTTCCTCACTCATTCTCTCCATGTGACCAAACCATTTCAAAACACCCTCTTCTGCTCTCTCAACCACACTCTTTTTATAATCACACATCTCTCTTACCCTTTCATTACTTACTCGATCAAACCAACCTCACACCACATGTTGTCCTCAAGCATCTCATTTCCAACACATCCATCCTCCTGCGCACAACTCTATCTATAGCTCACTCCTCGCAACCATACAACATTGTTGGAACCACTATTCCTTCAAACATACCCATTTTTGCTTTCAGGGATAATGCTCTCGACTTCCACATATTCTTCAACGCTCCCAGAACTTTCGCCCCCTCCCCCATCCTATGATTCACTTCCGCTTCCATGGTTCCATCCGCTGCCAGATCCACTCCCAGATATCTAAAACACTTTACTTCATCCAGCTTTTCTCCATCTAAACGTACCTCCCATTTGACTTGTCCCTCAACCCTACTGTACCTAATAACCTTGCTCTTATTCAAATTTACTCTCAGCTTTCTTCTTTCGCACACTTTACCAAACTCAGTCACCAGCTTCTGCAGTTTCTCACACGAATCAGCCACCAGCGCTGTATCATCAGCGAACAACAACTGACTCACTTCCCAAGCTCTTTCATCCACAACAGACTGCATACTTGCCCCTCTTTCCAAAACTCTTGCATTCACCTCCCTAACAACCCCATCCATAAACAGATTGAACAACCATGGAGACATCACACACCCCTGCCGCAAACCAACATTCACTGAGAACCAATCATTTTTCTCTCTTCCTACACGTACACATGCCTTCCATCCTCGATAAAAACTTTGCCTCCCACACCATATATTCTTAATACTTTCCACAGAGCATCTCTATCAACTCTATCATATGCCCTCTCCAGATCCATAAATGCTACATACAAATCCATTTGTTTTTCTAAGTATTTCTCACATACATTCTTCAAAGCAAACACCTGATCCACACATCCTCTACCACTTCTGAAACCACACTGCTCTTCCCCAGTCTTTCAATCAATACCCTCCCATGTAATTTCCCAGGAATACTCAACAGACTTATACCTCTGTAATTTGAGCACTCGCTTTTATCTCCTTTGCCTTTGTACAATGGCACTATGCAAGCATTCCGCCAATCCTCAGGCACTTCATCATTAGATAACCTCACCAACCAGTCAACAATACAGTCACCCCCCCCCCCTTTTTTTTTTTTTAATAAAATCCACTGAAATACCATCCAAACCCGCTGCCTTGCCGGCTTTCATCTTCTGCAAAGCCATTACTACCTCTCCTCTGTTTCCCAAATCATTCTCCCTAACCCTCTCAGTTTGCACACCACCTTGACCAAAACACCCTATATCTGCCACTCTATCATCAAACACATTCAACAAACCTTCAAAATACTCACTCCATCTTCTCACATCACCACTACTTGCTATCACCACCCCATTAGCCCCCCTCACTGAAGTTCCTATTTGTTCCCTAGTCTTACGCACTTTATTTTCCTCCTTCCAAAACATCTTTTTATTTTCCCTAAAATTTAATGATACTCTCTCACCCCAACTCTCATTTGCCCTCTTTTTCGCCTCTTACACCTTTCTCTTGACCTCCTGCCTCTTTCTTTTATACATTTCCCAGTCATTTGCATTATTTCCCTCTAAAAATCGTCCAAATGCCTCTCTCTTCTCTTTCACTAATAATCTTACTTCTTCATCCCACCACTCACTACTCTTTCCAATCAACCCACCTCCCACGCTTCTCATGCCACAAGCATCTTTTGCGCAAGCCATCACTGCTTCCCTAAATATATCCCATTCCTCCCCCACTCCCCTTACCTCATTTGTTCTCACTTTTTTCCATTCTGTACTCAGTCTCTCCTGGTACTTCCTCACACAAGTCTCCTTCCCAAGCTCACTTACTCTCACCACTCTCTTCACCCCAACATTCTCTCTTCTTTTCTGAAAACCTCTACAAATCTTCACCTTCGCCTCCACAAGATAATGATCAGGCATCCCTCCAGTTGCACCTCCCAGCACATTAACATCCAAAAGTCTCTCTTTCGCGCTCCTATCAATTAACACATAATCCAGTAACGCTCTTTGGCCATCTCTCCTACTTACATACGTATACTTATGTATATCTCTCTTTTTAAATGAGGTATTCCCAATCACCAGTCCTTTTTCAGCCCATCAATCTGCAAGCTCTTCACCATTTCCATTTACACCACTGAATGACCACTACTGCCATATTACTCACCTTTGCATTCAAATCACCCATCACTATAACCCGGTCTCGTGCATTAAAACTTCTAAAACACTCACTCAGCTGCTTCCAAATCACTTGCCTCTCATGATCTTTCTTCTCATGCCCAGGTGCATATACACCAATAATCACCCATCTCTCTCCATCCACTTTCAGTTTTACCCATATCAATCTAGAGTTTACTTTCTTACACTCTTATCGCATACTCCCACCACTCCTGTTTCAGGAGTACTGCTACTCCTTCCCTTGCTCTTGTCCTCTCACTAACCCCTGACTTTACTCCCAAGACCTTCCTAAACCACTCTTCCCATTTACCCTTGAGCTTTGTTTCACTCAGAGCCAAAACATCCAGGTTCCTTTCCTCAAACATACTAAATGTCTCTCCTTTTTTTTTTTCTCTCTCTCTCTCTCTCTCATCTTGGTTACATCCACACCCCAATCTGAGCCTTCGAGGAGGATGAGCACACACACACACATACACACACACACACACACACACACACATATATATATATATATATATATATATATATATATATATATATATATATATATATATATATATATATATATGTGTGTGTGTGTGTGTGTGTGTGTGTGTGTGGGGAAGGCGAGAATGTAGAACATTATCTCGGAAAGGAAAAATGGGTATGTTTGAAGGAATAGTGGTTCCAACAATGTTATAAGGTTGCGAGGCGTGGGCCATAGGGTTGTGCGGAGGAGGGTGGATGTGTTGGAAATGAGATGTTTGAGGACAATATGTGGTGTGAGGTGGTTTGATCGAGTAAGTAATGAAAGGGTAAGAGAAATGTGTTGTAATAAAAAGAGTGTTGTTGCGAGAGCAGAAGAGGGTGTATTGAAATGGTTTGGTCAAATGGAGAGAATGAGTGAGGAAAGATTGACAGAGAGGATATATGTGTCAGAGGTGGAGGGAACGAGAAGTGGGAGACTAAATTAGTGGTGGAAGAATGGAGTGAAAAAGATTTTGAGCGATCGGGGGCTGAACATACAGGAGAGTAGAAGGCGTGCAAGGAATAGAGTGAATTGGAACGATGTGGTATACTGGGGTCGACGTGCTGTCAGTGGATTGAATCAGGGCATGTGAAGCGTCTGGGGTAAACCATGGAAAGTTTTGTGGGGCCTGGATGTGGAAAGGGAGCTGTGGTTTCGGTGCATTACATATGACAGCTAGAGACTGAGTGTGAACGAATGTGGTCTTTGTTGTCTTTTCCTAACGCTGCCTCAAGCGCACGCGGGGGGAGGAGGGTGCTATTTTGGTTAAATGGCGTCGAGAATGGATGAAGGCAGTATGTATGAATGTGTACATGTGTATATATGTGTATGTCTGTGTATGTATATGTATGTATACATTGAAAAGTATAGGTATGTATATGTGCGTGTATGGGCGTTTATGTGTATGTGGGTGGATTAGGCCATTTTTTCGTCTGTTTGCTTGCGGTAACGCGGGAGACCGTCTAAGAATAATAAAATAAAGTTGAATGAAATAATATATTATTTATTTATTTATTTTGCTTTGTCACTGTCTCCCGCGTTAGCGAGGTAGCGCAAGGAAACAGACGAAAGAATGGCCCAACCCACCCACATACACATGTATATACATACACGTCCACATACGCAAATATACATACCTATACATCTCAATGTACACATATATATACACACACAGACATATACATATATACACATGCACATAATTCATACTGTCTGCCTTTATTTATTCCCATCGACACCTCGCCACACATGGAATAACAACCCCCCCCCCCCCCATGTGTGCGAGGTAGCGCTAGGAAAAGACAACAAAGGCCCCATTCGTTCACACTCAATTTCTAGCTGTCATGTAATAATGCACCGAAACCACAGCTCCCTTTCCACAACCAGGCCCCACACAACTTTCCATGGTTTACCCCAGACGCTTCACATGCCCTGGTTCAATCCACTGACAGCACGTCAACCCCGGTATACCACCTCGTTCCAATTCACTCTATTCCTTGCACGCCTTTCACCCTCCTGCATGTTCAGGCCCCGATCACTCAAAATCTTTTTCACTCCATCTTTCCACCTCCAATTTGGTCTCCCACTTCTCCTCGTTCCCTCCACCTCTGACACATATATCCTCTTGGTCAATCTTTCCTCACTCATTCTCTCCATGTGACCAAACCATTTCAAAACACCCTCTTCTGCTCTCTCAACCACACTCTTTTTATTTCCACACATCTCTCTTGCCCTTACATTACTTACTCGATCAAACCACCTCACACCACACATTGTCCTCAAACATCTCATTTCCAGCACATCCACCCTCCTGCGCACAACTCTATCCATAGCCCACGCCTCGCAACCATACAACATTGTTGGAACCACTATTCCTTCAAACATAGACATTTTTGCTTTCCGAGATATTGTTCTCGACTTCCATACATTCTTCAAGGCTCCCAGAATTTTTGACCCCTCCCCCACCCTATGATTCACTTCCGCTTCCATGGTTCCATCCGCTGCCAGATCCACTCCCAGATATCTAAAACACTTTACTTCCTCCAGTTTTTCTCCATTCAAACTTACCTCCCATTTGACTTGACCTTCTACCCTACTGTACCTAATAACCTTGCTCTTATTCACATTTACTCTTAACTTTCTTCTTTCACTCACTTTACCAAACTCAGTCACCAGCTTCTGCAGTTTCTCACACGAATCAGCCACCAGCGCTGTATCATCAGCGAACAACAACTGACTCACTTCCCAAGCTCTCTCATCCACAACAGACTGCATACTTGCCCCTCTTTCCAAAACTCTTGCATTCACCTGCCTAACAACCCCATCCATAAACAAATTAAACAACCATGGAGACATCACACACCCTTGCCGCAAACCTACATTCACTGAGAGCCAATCACTTTCCTCTCTTCCTACACGTGCACATGCCTTACATCCTCGATAAAAACTTTTCAATGCTTCTAACAATTTGCCTCCCACACCATATATTCTTAATACCTTCCAAAGAGCATCTCTGTCAACTCTATCATATGCCTTCTCCAGATCCATAAATGCTACATACAAATCCATTTGCTTTTCTAAGTATTTCTCACATACATTCTTTAAAGCAAACACCTGATCCACACATCCTCTACCACTTCTGAAACCACACTGCTCTTCCCCAATCTGATGCTCTGTACATGCCTTCACTCTTTCAATCAATACCCTCCCATATGATTTACCAGGAATACTCAACAAACTTATACCTCTGTAATTTGAGCACTCACTCTTATCTCCTTTGCCTTTGTACAATGGCACTAAGCAAGCATTCTGCCAATCCTCAGGCACCTCACCATGAATCATACATACATTAAATAACCTTACCAACCAGTCAACAATACAGTCACCCCCTCTTTTAATAAATTCCACTGCAATACCATCCAAACCTGCTGCCTTGCCGGCTTTCATCTTCTCTGTTTACCAAATCATTTTTCCTAACCCTCTCACTTTGCACACCACCTCGACCAAAACACCCTATATCTGCCACTCTATCATCAAACACATTCAACAAACCTTCAAAATACTCACTCCATCTCCTTCTCACATCACCACTACTTGTTATCACCACCCCATTAGCCCCCTTCACTGAAGTTCCCATTTGCTCCCTTGTCTTACGCACTTTATTTACCTCCTTCCAAAACATTTGGTAAACATGTGATTGATCACATGTTTACCAAATGGCGTCCTAGCTTCGTCTCTTCGATGAATATCAACTGACTGTTATATTCCTCTCTTGTGTCTCCCCTGATGATGTGATTATTACACGAAAGTGCACTTGCTAATTTTTTGTGTTTCATTTTCCCCGTGGACTCATAGGAATATATATATATATATATATATATATATATATATATATATATATATATATATATATATATATATATATATATATATATATATATATATATATTTTGCCGCTGTCTCCCGCGTTTGCGAGGTAGCGCAAGGAAACAGACGAAAGAAATTTCCCAACCCACCCCCATACACATGTATATACATACGTCCACACACGCAAAATATACATACCTACACAGCTTTCCATGGTTTACCCCAGACGCTTCACATGCCCTGATTCAATCCACTGACAGCACGTCAACCCCGGTATACCACATCGATCCAATTCACTCTATTCCTTGCCCTCCTTTCACCCTCCTGCATGTTCAGGCCCCGATCACACAAAATCTTTTTCACTCCATCTTTCCACCTCCAATTTGGTCTCCTACTTCTCCTCGTTCCCTCCACCTCCGACACATATATCCTCTTGGTCAATCTTTCCTCACTCATTCTCTCCATGTGACCAAACCATTTCAAAACACCCTCTTCTGCTCTCTCAACCACGCTCTTTTTATTTCCACACATCTCTCTTACCCTTACGTTACTTACTCGATCAAACCACCTCACACCACACATTGTCCTCAAACATCTCATTTCCATCACATCCATCCTCCTGCACACAACTCTATCCATAGCCTACGCCTCGCAACCATACAACATTGTTGGAACCACTATTCCTTCAAACATACCCATTTTTGCTCTCCGAGATAATGTTCTCGACTTCCACACATTCTTCAAGGCTCCCAGGATTTTCGCCCCCTCCCCCACCCTATGATCCACTTCCGCTTCCATGGTTCCATCCGCTGCCAGATCCACTCCCAGATATCTAAAACACTTTACTTCCTCCAATTTTTCTCCATTCAAACTTACCTCCCAATTGACTTGACCCTCAACCCTACTGTACCTAATAACCTTGCTCTTATTCACATTTACTCTTAACTTTCTTCTTTCACACACTTTACCAAACTCAGTCACCAGCTTCTGCAGTTTCTCACATGAATTAGCCACCAGCGCTGTATCATCAGCGAACAACAACTTACTCACTTCTCAAGCTCTCTCATCCACAACAGACTGCATACTTGCCCCTCTTTCCAAAACTCTTGCATTCACCTCCCTAACAACCCCATCCATAAACAAATTAAACAACCATGGAGACATTACACACCCCTGCCGCAAACCTGCATTCACTGAGAACCAATCACTTTCCTCTCTTCCTACACGTACACATGCCTTACATCCTCGATAAAAACTTTTCACTGCTTCTAACAACTTGCCTCCTTGACCAAAAGTTATATACATTAAAATTTTGGCAAGAAAAATGTAAAGATCGGATGGCAACATCAGGTTGTCACATGACCTAACGCATGTCTTGGGTGGTGGCATGCCTGATATATAACCCTCGTATTGGCTGTTATCGTTATAGCATATGATATCCACTAACCAAGCGAAAGATTCATATATTTATACAGGCAGTAAGTGTGAACTTTTCCTTTAAGAAATAAAATATTATGAACTATAGAGGCATTATTCGTCAATGGGTATGGATAATAACTTTTCAGTAGGACTATCAAGTGCTGATTTTTCTTAGCTTCCACTTGGTCTACACAGTTCACGGTAAATCTCTTATTAATATAGTTGGCCACCTTTTCGTACTGGAAACGTGCAAATGGTCATATTTCCTCTTATGAACATATTCATTATTTCAGAGCTTGTTTTAAAGATATTCATAGTTACTGGTACGAACTAATTTCTCAATGAAGTCCATCTTTCATTCATCATGTTATTAAATGGAAACATCTCATTACATTCTTTCTCACTATTATATCCTCTCGTTTTCTCCAGTCTGGCTGTGGGAAGTCTATCCTTATTCATATCTTTTAGTCCCATTATGATATCTTCAAAGATTCTCTGTTTCCATATTAGATCTTAAGGAGGGTAATTACTGTAGATGTATTATCTCTGAAAGGCCCAGACCTTACACGTGTCTGAAGTGTAGCATGTCTTCGTGGGAATGTAAACTGGTGCTACACACATACGTGTTCACGAGTGTTTGACATATGTAGTATATGTCAAAGATGCCTCCATTTATAAGCCTGAGTATTATTCATATGTTTGCAAGTAATGGTTAAACTGCTTTAGTTTTACACAGTGTTTCTCCTGAACGATCGTTTTGTATGTTCCAAGATATTCCTTGTTTTGTGAGTCGTTAAAGCTTTCCCCAACTGTGCTAAAACCTTATCAAGATGTTCCTGATTCCCATTCCTGTTCTTCTATATAACATCGACATTTGTTATATCTCATCATCTGCCGATCCTGCCAGTCTGTTAGATGAGAATCGCGAGCCTCCTGCAATGTTTCACATTCTTGGACATTACCCATGGATCTGTTTGCTAACGTTCTTGATACACGCTCTTCTACCAAGTGCAAGAGTTACTGGTTATCAACACTCGTCCATCATATAGCTGAAAAGTAAAATTCAAAAGAATCTCAGCAAATATGAAATTAACCATCCCACCAGTCTCACAACAAACAAACTAAGAACGTTTCAGCTGCCAGATTCTACAACATTAGTGGGTGCACGATAGTCATGAGCTTATCTCCGGCCGAGCATAAAGGCAGTTGACCTGAAAAATGACATAGTAAAGTACATGTCTGTTGAGGATGAGTCCCTTATTGAAACTGATATTTTGCTGTCGTAATGTCACTTTGATTACTGCATCGGAACACTTTCTCCTTACTCTCAGATATTTTGACAATCAGCCTTGCAGTGTCCATATGGATGGTCATGATGGCCACACCCTTGTTTGTTCACCACGCATTTTTC
The DNA here is from genome assembly GCF_036320965.1 of Panulirus ornatus. NCBI lineage: Eukaryota > Metazoa > Arthropoda > Malacostraca > Decapoda > Palinuridae > Panulirus > Panulirus ornatus. The sequence goes on from NC_092278.1 coordinate 40,033,967, forward strand.
TGCTTACGTGCTCCCATCATATGTAGCGCCACGACAACTGGTAAACGCGACTGTGAATGCCGGAACCCAAATTTTTGGATGTTTTCATGTACAGTTGGTAGTTGGAAGGACTTGAAACACTGAAGGACTTGTGTTTGAAGACCTGAGGATCATTACCATCGAGCAACTTTCATATTTAGAAACTTAGTTTTTTTTTTGTTTTTTTTTTGCCACGCCAAAATGAGACTTCGGGGACCCACTAAACCTGGCTGGGGACCGCTCGGGGTCCCACCACACAGCTTGGGACAAGTTAAACCCTCAGGCCAACTGGGAAATCCCTGGACGAAATGACATCATACGTCCCAGTTTATGCTGAAAGACAACTCTACATTTAATTGATATTGTGTTGTTAGACTGTTGTCATACGTTATGCAATTACGTATGCATACATAATGTTAATATCAACATTGTTATATGGAAAGTGAAATGTTGCCTAATGATTTACTATGGAACATTGGATACTGGAAAATATTGCACGAAGGTCTTGAAGACCTTGAGTTGAGCAGTGACGAATCTAATGGGAATGGTGAATTACGAGAGTGACCAAGTGGGGAAATGCAGCCATTACAAGCGGTATTTGATAAAACAGAAAGTTATACAAGCACGAGGGAGACATATTGGCAAGAGGAAGGAAATGAAAAAGAGAGAGGAGAAGAGACTGACTAATGGAGGAGAATTATCAGTGTATGCGTAGAGAAATGATAGTGAGAAGAGACAGAAGACGCAGGGAAATGTAATAAGATGAGGAAGTTAAAACACACACACACACACACACACACACACACACACACAAAGTTATTCATGACAAACGATAGTGAGAAGAGACAGGAGACGCAGGGAAATGTAATAAGATGAGAAAGTTCAAACGCATGGACAAGAACACACATACAAAGTTATTCATGACAAATGAATGATAATTTCCGTCTTTGACAAAGATCTTTAAAAAGATTAAGATGGCCAGTGCAAATAGGATGGCAATCTTAGTTTCGAGCTTCTTTTGACAAATGCAGCTGGAATCTTTAGATACCACATCAGTAACGTGTAGATGTTACACAAGACCAGTTGCTGTATGACAACATTGTTCAAAATATACAGCAGATAAGTGGCTGAAGAACCAAGGATACAGACCTCACCTACAGCTGGAAGAGTTCATGTTGCTAAGTTATCCGAATGGGCGAGAGATCACTCTTCAAGTTAGTAATAAATACGTACAAGAAATTTTAGGATGAATGGTGTGTGCAAGATGTTTTAGATCTTGCAAATTTTAGGCCAGAGAATATATGTGATAAAGAAACAATGACGAATGCAAGAAACTAAACTGATGAATGCAAGAAAATATACAATGATGAATGCAAGAAAATGAATTTGTTTAATTATGTAAAGTTAGAAAGGAAAAAAGAAAAGTGAAGAGTAGAAAATTTAGAAAAAATCAGCAGACAAAATATTTATTGAAGGGAAGAAATCGCAAGTAGAATGTTGTGTTGTGCAGAGATCAACAGTTACCATTTGAGAAGGTGGAAAGAAAATCTTTTGAAGATATAGGGGACTGCAGGAAGAGTGGGACTTGCTGAAAATTGAAATTAGGATGAAATTTTTGCAAACATTAGTAGTGGATCCAGAGAAGCTTAAGATAATGTCCTGGGAGATTAATAGTCTATGAGGTCACAGAAATACGATATTTTACCTTGAAATAACGTTGATATAATCATCCTCTCTCTCTCTACGTTTCCAAAGTATTTGACAGGTTGTCGCATAAGTGCTTTCTAGACTACTTTCCTTTGGTTTCACTGCTCCTCTCTTGTCTAATGCATAGCTTCCTCTTTGGCCGTTCCATCGCATTAGTTCTTAGAGCAACTTCCGCCTCCTATTATGTCAATAGAGCTGTTCCTTAGGGTCCTGTCCTATCACCTACTCTCTTTCGTCTCAATAATTGATCCTCTCTCCTGGCCGTATTCACTTTTATTTTGATGATTTCGCTTTACATACTTCAACTCTCGTGTACTTTCCTTTTCCCTCTAATATTCTTTCTCTTTTCGTTCTGTTCATATTTGATTTATTCATTTCGGACTTGTCCAGCATATCGGATTGGAGAAGCAGTAACCTTGTAAACTTAATGGTGATAAAGCGCTGTTTCTCTAAATCTCTTTCCAAGAATTATTTATTTCCCTTTGTTCAGATTCCAAACATCACAGTTTAACCCAGTAATAATAAATACTTCATAGGATTACCCATAACCTCCACTCTGTCTTGGATATCCCACATGATCAACATCACACACTGCTTCTCCCAACAGCTGGCATATGCACAGGTGCCGTGATTATTTTTCCCGTGAACTTCTGCTTCATTTTTTTTTTTATATTGGCCCAAGTATGGAATACACATTAAGTGTGGCTTATCCTCCACCTCTCTATTAATTTAGAGTGGAATCAAAAGCCTCCTGTCTCGGTAATTATTCTGGTATCATCTCTACGTACACCGATGTTGCTACTCTGTAGGTATTATTTTGGCCGTTGCTCTCGTGGGCTGTCTGCATGTGCTCCCACCCCTGAGGCTTGAATCCGTGGCCTGCGTATAGCTGCTGCTTCCCACAGCTTCTGTGTGGAGACCGATCAGGGAGTATGGCTCACGTATCTGGTATGGTTATTCGTTCACCTCTGTATCAGCGAGAGTAGAATCAAAATACTTCCGCCTCAGTGATTCTCCAAACGTCGCCTCTCTCCACCCATACAGAGCTCTTGTAGACCGCGATGGTACTGCCCTCTCCCTGTTTTACTGGTATTACATTTGCCACTTATGTAGTGAGTTGTCTTCACGGATATCCCTACCATCGAGACAGGTCTGGCTGCTGTTTCCACCGTTTTTGTTTGGAGACCTGGCTCTCGAGGATTGGCCCTTATGATACCTCTCTTCTTCCTTGCAACAGGTAAGCAGTGGAATTCTCTTCCTCCTTTCGGCTCTCCCTCTTACTGTAGAATTTTGACCTTTGAGTCGGTTATACAAACGCATGAGAAGCATTTTACATACCTTTCTTCATTTTTTTTTTCACCCGAGATTCCCTTGAATTGTGCATGTTTTGCCCCTGCAGTGATTCTTTCTGTAAAAAGATAGGCAGTTACACGGACGGACAGATTCAGAGCAAAATTTCCTCTGGATGTTTACATGCGGGTGCATCATAAACCAACGGAGCGAATTTTGGTATAATTATCTGTATTTTTCCCTAATGACGAGGGACTGCGAAAGGAGGCACAGAAATAGGGGTATAAACTGAACTTTATCTACCTCACCCCCCCCCCCCCCTCAGCTTGATACGTGGATTACGCATAATTAGACCTCCCAGCCTTACACAAGAGTGGGCACCACCAATGAATTTCACTGTGAAAGAAATGCACAAATTAGACACTTTTACCAGTGAACTGGCGAGTCTCGAGAGATGCCTATGTCGGAGCTTTGGTCACCTGACAACGTAAACAACACGACGAAGACATATCTTCAGTCCTCCTACTGTTGAAGTTGTGACCCAGCTGACCACATCCACCGTTGAAGTTGTGACCCAGCTGACCACATCCACCGTTGGAGTTGTGACCCAGCTGACCACATCCACCGTTGAAGTTGTGACCCAGCTGACCACATCCACCGTTGGAGTTGTGACCCAGCTGACCACATCCACCGTTGGAGTTGTGACCCAGCTGACCACATCCACCGTTGGAGTTGTGACCCAGCTGACCACATCCACCGTTGGAGTTGTGACCCAGCTGACCACATCCACCGTTGGAGTTGTGACCCAGCTGACCACATCCACCGTTGAAGTTGTGACCCAGCTGACCATATCCACCGTTGGAGTTGTGACCCAGCTGACCACATCCACCGTTGGAGTTGTGACCCAGCTGACCACATCCACCGTTGAAGTTGTGACCCAGCTGACCACATCGACTGATGAAGTTGTGACCCAGCTGACCACATCCACCGTTGAAGTTGTGACCCAGCTGACCACATCCACCGTTGGAGTTGTGACCCAGCTGACCACATCCACCGTTGGAGTTGTGACCCAGCTGACCACATCCACCGTTGGAGTTGTGACCCAGCTGACCACATCCACCGTTGGAGTTGTGACCCAGCTGACCACATCCACCGTTGGAGTTGTGACCCAGCTGACCACATCCACCGTTGAAGTTGTGACCCAGCTGACCATATCCACCGTTGAAGTTGTGACCCAGCTGACCACATCCACCGTTGGAGTTGTGACCCAGCTGACCACATCCACCGTTGAAGTTGTGACCCAGCTGACCACATCGACTGATGAAGTTGTGACCCAGCTGACCACATCCACCGTTGAAGTTGTGACCCAGCTGACCACATCCACCGTTGGAGTTGTGACCCAGCTGACCACATCCACCGTTGGAGTTGTGACCCAGCTGACCACATCCACCGTTGGAGTTGTGACCCAGCTGACCACATCCACCGTTGGAGTTGTGACCCAGCTGACCACATCCACCGTTGGAGTTGTGACCCAGCTGACCACATCCACCGTTGAAGTTGTGACCCAGCTGACCATATCCACCGTTGAAGTTGTGACCCAGCTGACCACATCCACCGTTGGAGTTGTGACCCAGCTGACCACATCCACCGTTGAAGTTGTGACCCAGCTGACCTCATCGACTGATGAAGTTGTGACCCAGCTGACCACATCCACCGTTGGAGTTGTGACCCAGCTGACCACATCCACCGTTGAAGTTGTGACCCAGCTGACCACATCGACTGATGAAGTTGTGACCCAGCACCATACCACACCCATCATGTACCAACCAGTACTTGTGCAAACAAATTGTCCAATACCTACTACTGTAAATGTCATAAACAATCCACAAACAAGTGTACAGCTAAGCAAGGAAAGTTTAGTTTTGCCATATTGATGAGTATATCAACTATTATTTAACACCAGTAATGGGCACCATTATATATGTCAGCACACAACTGCTGTAGTTTAACAAGTATGAAACTTTACATCACTAACTATTCACCATTAAATACATAATGTATGTCAACAGCGTTACTGTAATTCAATCAACATGTAACTTTACATCTCTTAATGTTCAACAAATTACTACTAAGTGTATAATGTATAAACCTTAGAATTGGCTTTGTAAAACTCTCTGTACAATGTAGACATAACTGACCTATGTGCTTGTACAAAGCGTTTGTATCCAGCCCACCTTGATCTTAGGCGCTTTTGTGATCACTTAACTAGTCATTACTATTCCCCCCCCCCCTAGTTATGTAAGTCCTCAACTGTATATATTCCGCCGAATGGCAGCCAGAATTCGGTAAACCGTTCCTTAGTTATTTATTCAGTTAGGGGCGAGCTGATACTGCTGGTGCAGGAACATATGAAAGTGAGGCAGGAGTCCTGTGGTGTTGTCACCGAAGAATGTCGTTGCTGAGCAGCGTGTCGTTCTGCTGCGGAAAAGAGGAAACGCTGCCGTGATTATGCCTCAGGGGGGAGATGGCAATGGTCGTGTTGCAGGAGGAAGAAGAGGTCCCGTGGATGTACAGTAGAAGGCATGAGTCATTGTGCTGCAGGAGGAGGAGGAAGGCGATGTCGAGATTCCTTAAGGAGTCGTAGTCACATGTTGCCTCTGACAGTCGATGACGAAGTCACATGGAGGTCTTGCCGGAGGAGTGAAACCGCAGAGAAATGGCAGATGATGTTTGTGGCCCATGTGTCCATGCTTGATGTGTTGAGCCAGTCGACACGCTTGCTGGAATCTCGAGCCAGTAATGAGTGACTCATAAGGGGCGGGTGTGTCACTCACGCTCAGGTGTGATTTTGCTTGCATGCAAACAGAGCTGACGAGGCGATGCGTCACTACACGCCCGCCATCTGGTGTGCATTGAAAAAATAATCCTCTTTACATCACTTTATTGTCAGCACACACACACACACACACACTGATCCTTGGTGAGGTCTTGGAGCAACGCTGACAAGGGGTTGGTACAAAAGGAAGAACAAATGTAATGGCTGTCGAACTGATTCTTGAGGTCAAAGCTTGATGGAAGATGAGTTCTTGTCTCTGCCTCTGATCACTATATTTCACACATGAAATGACAACCCCCTCCCCCCGCGCGTGCGCGAGGTACCGCTAGGAAAAGACAGCAAAGGCCACATTCGTTCACACTCAGTCTCTAGCTGTCATGTATAATGCACCGAAACCACAGCTCCCTTTCCACATCCAGGCCCCACAAAACTTTCCATGGTTTACCCCAGACGCTTCACATGCCCTGATTCAATCCATTGACAGCACGTCGACCCCGGTATACCACATCGTTCCAATTCACTCTATTCCTTGCACGCCTTTCACCCACTTGCATGTTCAGGCCCCGATCACTCAAAATCTTTTTCACTCCATCTTTCCACCTCCAATTTGGTCTCCTACTTCTCGTTCTCTCCACCTCTGACACATATATCCTCTTTGTCAATCTTTCCTCACTCATTCTCTCCATGTGCCCAAACCATTTCAAAACACCCTCTTCTGCTCTCTCAACCACACTTTATTTATAAGCACACATCTCTCATACCCTTTCGTTACTTACTCGATCAAACCACCTCACACCACATATTGTCCTCAAACATCTCATTTCCAGCACATCCATCCTCCTGCGCACAACTCTATCTATAGCCTCCGCCTCGCAACCATATAACATTGTTGGAACCACTATTCCTTCAAACATACCCATTTTTGCTTTCCGAGATAATGTTCTCGACTTCCACACATTCTTCAAGGCTCCCAGACCTTTCGCCTCCTCCCCCACCCTGTGACTCACTTCTGCTTCCGTGGTTCCATCCACTGCCAGATCCACTCCCAGATATCTAAAACACTTCACTTCCTTCAGTTTTTCTCCATTCAAACTTACCTCCCAATTGACTTGTCCCTCAACCCTACTGTACCTAATAACCTTGCTCTTATTCACATTTACTCTCAGCTTTCCGCTTTCACACACTTTACCAAACTCAGTCACCAGCTTCTGCAGTTTCTCACACGAATCAGCCACCAGCTAACATAGATATATATATATATATATATCTTTCTTTCAAACTATTCCCCATTTCCCGCGTTAGCGAGGTAGCGTTAAGAACAGAGGACTGGGCCTTTGAGGGAATATCCTCACCTGGCCCCCTTCTCTGTTCCTTCTTTTGGAAAATTAAAAAAAATAATGAGAGAGGAGGATTTCCAACCCCCCCGCTCCCTCCCCTTTTAGTCGCCTTTTACGACACGCAGGGAATACGTGGGAAGTATTCTTTCTCCCCTATCCCCAGGGATAATATATATATGTATATATATATATATATATATATATATATATATATATATATATATATATATATATATATATATATATATATATATAGCGTTAATGAGATGGTCTTGATGAAGGCCTCAGTTGCCAATGCCCTTTCAGTTGACATAAAAAAAATGATGGAGCGGTCAGCGACATGGCAATTGGCTGTCATTGAAAATAGATTCAGATAATGCATGTCGGCAAGAGAGACAAACTATAGATTATCGTCAAAAGTATGGGAAAGACCCTTAAAGTTATAATAATTAGCAATGACCTAAACTATGCAAAGCAATTACGGCCGTAATTGCTTGTATTAAAGCAAAGAAGGTAGATATCACAACCTTGTATTAAAGTATATAATGAACTACACAATGTAAATCTAACTAGGGCAGACCTCACTTGAAATATTTTGTTCAATCCCGGTCACCAAACTTGATCAAACAATAGAATAGAAGGAATATCCAGGACAACGAAACTAATTCTGTCATTCAGAGGTAGGTGTTATGAAGAAAGGCTGAGAGATCTAAAAATGTTTCTCTAAAATCACAGACTCCTCATGAGGGAATTTTAAAATCCTGAATAACTTCGACAAAGTAGCATGCGACAGTTTTTGGCTCAGAAATTCACCGATCAGAAATAATGGTATGAAATAAAAAAAATGTAATAGTAACATATTAGTTGTAGAACAGTAATTACTGAAAGATTGCAAACAAGAACTGAAAATACGTGGAGATAAACAAAAACATTAATAAAGGATAATTATCACAAAATTGGCCTTAATGACAAGGAAAAATATTCATTCAGGTTTCGTAGTCAGAAATAATTCCATTCACTATTAAAACTCCTGCACAATTTACAGCTGCAAAAGAAATTTATGTATAATTATTAAGCAACACTTTCCCGTAAGAATTTCAATGGCATTACACCCAGTGTATACTAATAGATGTACCCTTATAGCATGTTCATATCTACTGTGATTGCGGTAGGAGGTGCCTCAGTGACTGAAAAGCCAAGGAAATGTAGATAACGTCACTCTCCTCCAGGCAGATTACTTCATGAGGCACAACTCGTGTTATTTGTGCTTCCCATGTGCAGTTTTGATGGAGACTCCTGTCTACTGATCATCCCTGCTTCTTTCCTTGTAAATGATAATGGTGATGCACTTGCTGCTCATTCTGGTTTACTTGGGCTTTGATTTTCATGCACAAGCCCTTATTTTTTTTTTTTCCTTTTCTATGACGTTAGTTGAGGTAGCACGTATTTGATACCTAAACCCTTAAATACTATTTTGAGATGAAACATTAAACTTACCAAATGATTGTAAGAAAATGGCTCAATGTAAGAAAAAAGATAATGATAAATGCAGAAATGCAGAATTAATAGTCCTGCTAATCATCATAAGTTCTGACATCGTAGACAACAAGAAAATTCAACTGCAGTTCTTATTTCCTTTTGGATATTACAAGAAAAAGTATTAACGAAAATGTATTGAATCCCGTTGGACACTAAAGATTAATTTCTTTTTTCTTGACTAGGCGTTAGAACACTTAATAAATCCGGTCAGATTTTTGACCGGATTTAATACAAATGTACAGTGCCACTCTAGACAAAAAGCCCTTTGCAGAACCAACTGGAAATGATATCCCGTAAATTGTTGAAGTGCATATTCAAACTATTTCATTATGAGTACACTAAGAAAACTGAAATGGTATATACATCTGCACGGAACAGCAGAAAGATAAAAAATAGGGCACTAATTAAAAGCGCTGGTGACAACTGCCATATTTATTCAGCCAACTAAGTGACTGCATTCATTGGGCGGTGCATGAGTTTCACTAAGGATGTAGAGCCAATTTAGCCACTCTCAATAAAACAACAAATGTACTTTTTGTACTTTCCATATGGCAAGTTGAAAGTAAAAGTACACTAATAACAATGTTGAGAAGTTATTCTTTACGCATGATAACGATAGTAAATAGATTTGGTGAGTGGAGTCCATCAACTCCACGCATTTCGATAAGACCGCGAAAGCCTGAAGCATGGAGAGGGAAAATTTAAAAGCCAAACATACATTTCATGAATATGCCATGGATTAATGTTCGATCTTTTCTTTATGTTTAGAGATGTTATTGGACAAATTAATTTCATATGACCACTGAACTTTGTGTGTGGATTTTAATAGAACACAGTGATGAAACTAGTGTACATTTAGTACACAGATCGGGATTTTAGAGTATATGTGATAAACTGAAAAGCTGTGTACATTTAATCTACTGCCTATAAATAGGAACTTATAAGGCGAATATACAGCAAGCGATTTAAAGTCTTCATAAAGACCAACACCAGTGTTCCAGTAATGTAGCAGTCCGTCATCGCATGTGCTGTTTGGTGCCAAAGATGGCGACACAGGCGGCCGCAGCATTATTAGATGAGTTAATGGGAAGAGCTAGGAATACTCTTCCCGAAGAAAGAAGTAACAAATTAAGCTGGGATTCACCAGATGTAAGAGACTTTACTTGTTCATTGGTTCAAGCATCTTTAAGATAGTCGTTCATGTTTTTGTTATGAGTATTTCATTTTGTCATGAGTACCTCGGTGTTTGATGATAGATCTAGGATTATCTTAAGCATTAATACCTGCCGACGATAGGTAACTACGGGTGAAGTGAGATATGCAATGTAAAAGACGTATTGGCAGATGCACATCCCTGTGGTCCGAGTGGGAGCCAGGAGAGGATGATAGCATCTCGGGACATATTACAGTATCGCAGCTTCTTGCTTCTACACTCACCATTTACAAGGAAACTTGCCTACCTTACGTTACCGTAATGATGAAATTGTATTAGTGTAAATAATTGTTAATTTCATACTAAAAATGGGAGGTTTTTTTTAGGCGAGTGACATCCAGAGAGTGTGCAACTGGAGGACTTAGCGTCATGAAGTGGCGAGAGTTGAAGACTAGGATAAACGTAGTAAAGTGTGTAGTAGTTTTGGTTTGATTTCGACTGATTTCAAAGGAATATATCTTTTAGGTGCTTAGTGAGCATTGTGTAGGATGAAGAAATATTCCTTGAATGACGGTACTTGTAAACTTCCTTTGCCACAAATTTGATTGTAGACTATTATCGACTTTGTTGTTATAGTAAGTAGGGTGAAAAAAAGTTCAGCTGTGGAATGAAACTTGTATTTAGGAAATATTTAGTTATGGTTTATGTGCTCGATGTAGCTTAATGTGATTACAGAAATGTCTGCTGAGGACCGAGCAATCTTCTGTTTTGTATTTGATGATATTGAATAGGGAAGCAGAAGTTTAACAGGTCTAAATATGGGATGATTAATGTGCAAAGTATGTAATTTATTTTACAGATAAACAAAACTTCATGAAAATCTCAATGAACTGTCCTAGTGGTTAAGATTTATTTTAATGCTCTGTGTCCTGGTTGAAAGATGGAAATGGCAGCAATGATAAACTTCCATGCAAATAGTGCTGAATGTATACAAATGATGTAGCAAGCAGATATGCAAGCTTCAGCAGCAGACTGACATTTTGGTGGTATATATATGTAATATCTTATGTAATTTAATGGGAGAAAGAGAGGCCACACACACACTTTAACTCTGGTGGTTTACGTAAAAATTTTTCGACTACCAGCCCAATACATTACGAGTATACAGGCCTAAACATATTAAGGTTAAGCAAGTATGAATATGTACATGTATATATATGTATATGTATGTACTTGTGTGTGTATGGATGTTTATATATTATTATATTATTTTATTTTGCTTTGTCGCTGTCTCCTGGTTAGCGAGGTAGCGCAATGAAATAGACGAAAGATTGGCCCAACTCACCCACATACAGATGTATATACCTACACGTCCACACATGCAAGTATACATACCTATACATCTCAATGTATACATATATATACACACTCAGACAAATACATATATACACATGTACATAATACATACTGTCTGCCTTTATTCATTCCCATTGCCACCCCGCCACACATGAAATAACAACCCCTCCCCCCCTCATGTGCGCGAGGTAGTGCTAGGAAAAGACAACAGAGGCCACATTTGTTCACACTCAGTCTCTACCTGTCATGTTATAATGCACCAAAACCACAGCTCCCTCTCCACATTCAGGCCTCACAGAACTTTCCATGGTTTACCCCAGACACTTCACATGCCCTGGTTCAATCTAATGACAGCACGTCGACCCCGGTATACCACATCGTTCCAATTTACTCTATTCCTTGCATGCCTTTCACCCTCCTGCATGTTCAGGCCCCGATCACTCAAAATCTTTTTCACTTCATCTTTCTACCTCCAGTTTGGTCTCCCACTTCTCCTCGTTCCCTCCACCTCCAACACATATATCCTCTTGGTCAATCTTTCCTCACTCATTCTCTCCATGTGACCAAACCATTTCAAAACACCCTCTTCTGCTCTCTCAACCACTCTTTTTATTACCACACATCTCTCTTACCTTATTATTACTTACTTGATCAAACCACCTCACACCACATATTGTCCTCAAACATCTCATTTACAGCACATCCACCCTTCTGCACACAACTCTATCCATAGCCCATGCCTCGCAACCATATAACATTGTTGGAACCACTATTCCTTCAAACATACCCACTTTTGCTTTCCGAGATAATGTTCTCAACTTCCACACATTCCTCAACGCTCCCAGAACTTTCGCCCCCTCCCCCACCCTATGATCCACTTCCGCTTCCATGGTTTCATCCGCTGCCAAATCCACTCCCAGATATCTAAAACACTTCACTTCCTCCAGTTTTTCTCCATTTAAACTTACCTCCCAATTGTCTTGTCCCTCAACCCTACTGTACCTAATAACCTTGCTCTTATTCACATTTACTCTTAACTTTCTTCTTTCACACACTTTACCAAACTCAGCCACCAGCCTCTGCAGTTTCTCACACGAATCAGCCACCATCGCTGTATCATCAGCAAACAACAACTGACTCACTTCCCAAGCTCTCTCATCCACAACAGACTGCATATTTGCCCCTCTTTCCAAAACTCTTGCATTCACCTCCCTAACAACCCCATCCATAAACAAATTAAACAACCATGGAGACATCACACACCCCTGCCGCAAACCTACATTCACTGAGAACCAATCACTTTCCTCTCTTCCTACACATACACATGCCTTACATCCTTGATAAAAACTTTTCACTGCTTCTAACAACTTGCCTCCCACACCATATATTCTTAAAACCTTCCACAGAGCATCTCTATCAACTCTATCATATGCCTTCTCCATATCCATAAATGCTACATACAAATCCATTTGCTTTTCCAAGTAGTTCCCACATGCATTCTTCAAAGCAAACACCAGATCCACACATCCTCTACAACTTCTGAAACCACACTGCTCTTCCCCAGTCTGATGCTCTGTACATGCCTTCACCCTCTCAATCAATACCCTCCCATATAATTTACCAGGAATACTCAACAAACTTATATATCTGTAATTTGAGCACTCACTCTTATCCCCTTTACCTTTGTACAGTGGCACTATGCAAGCATTCTGCCAATCCTCAGGCACCTCACCATGTCATACATACATTAAATAACCTTACCAACTAGTCAACAATACAGTCACCCCCTTTTTTTAATAAATTGCACTGCAGTACCATCCAAACCCTCTGCCTTGCCGGCTTTCATCTTCCACAAAGCTTTTACTACCTCTTCTCTGTTTACCAAATCATTTTCCCTAACCCTCTCACTTTGCACACCACCTCGACCAAAATGCCCTATATCTACCACTCTATCATCAAACACATTCAGCAAACCTTCAAAATACTCACTCCTTCTCACATCACCACTACTTGTTATTACCTCCCCATTAACCCCCCTTCACTTAAGTTTCCATTTGTTCCCTTGTCTTGTGCACTTTATTTACGTCCTTCCTCAACATCTTTTTATTTCCCTTAAAACTTAATGATACTCTCTCACCCCAACTCTCATTTGCCCTCTTTTTCACCTCTTGCACCTTTCTCTTGACCTCCTGCCTCTTTCTTTTATACATCTTCCAGTCATTTGCATTATTTCCCTGCAAAAATCGTCCAAATACCTCTCTCTTCTCTTTCACTAATAATCTTACTTCTTCATCCCACCACTCTACCCTTTCTAATCTTCCCACCTCCCACGCTTCTCATGCCACAAGCATCTTTTGCGCAAGCCATCACTGCTTCCCTAAATATATCCCATTCCTCCCACACTCCCCTTATGTCCTTTATTCTCACCTTTTTCTATTCTGTACTCAGTCTCTCCTGGTACTTCCTCACACAACTCTCCTTCCCAAGCTCACTTACTCTCACCACCCTCTTCACCCCAACATTCATTCTTCTTTTCTGAAAACCCATACAAATCTTCACCTTAGCCTCCACAAGATAATGATCAGACATCCCTCCAGTTTCACCTCTCAGCACATTAACATCCAAAAGTCTCTCTTTCACGCGCCTGTCAATTAACACGTAATCCAATAACGCTCTCTGGCCATCTCTCCTACTTACATACGTATACTTATGTATATCTCGCTTTTTAAACCAGGTATTCCCAATCACCAGTTCTTTTTCAGCACATAAATCGACAAGCTCTTCACCATTTCCATTTACAACACTGAACACCCCATGTATACCAATTATTCCCTCAACTGCCACATTACTCACCTTTGCATTCAAATCACCCATCACTATAACCCGGTCTCGTGCATCAAAACCACTAACACACTCATTCAGCTGCTCCCAAAACACTTGCCTCTCATGATCTTTCTTCTCATGCCCAGGTGCATATGCACCAATAATCACCCATCTCTCTCCATCAACTTTCAGTTTTACCCATATTAATCGAGAATTTACTTTCTTACATTCTATCACATACTCCCACAACTCCTGTTTCAGGAGTACTGCTACTCCTTCCCTTGCTCTTGTCCTCTCATTAACCCCTGACTTTACTCCCAAAACATTCCCAAACCACTCTTCCCCTTTACCCTTGAGCTTCGTTTCACTCAGAGCCAAAACATCCAGGTTCCTTTCCTCAAACATACTACATATCTCTCCTTTTTTCACATCTTGGTTACATCCACACACATTTAGACACCCCAGTCTGAGCCTTCGAGGAGGATGAGCACTCCTCGCGTGACTCCTTCTTCTGTTTCCCATTTTAGAAAGTTAAAAAATACAAGGAGGGGAGGATTTCTGGCCCCCCGCTCCTGTCCCTTCTAGTCGCCTTCTACGACACGCGAGGAATGCGTGGGAAGTATTCTTTCACCCCTATCCCCAGGGATAGTATACATATTTTTTTTTTTTTTGTCGCTGTCTCCCGCGTTTGCGAGGTAGCGCAAGAAAACAGACGAAAGAAATGGCCCAACCCACCCCCATACACATGTATATACATACGTCCACACACGCAAATATACATACCTACACAGCTTTCCATGGTTTACCCCAGACGCTTCACATGCCCTGATTCAATCCACTGACAGCACGTCAACCCAGGTATACCACATCGATCCAATTCACTCTATTCCTTGCCCTCCTTTCACCCTCCTGCTCGTTCAGGCCCCGATCACTCAAAATCTTTTTCACTCTATCTTTCCACCTCCAATTTGGTCTCCCACTTCTCCTCGTTCCCTCCACCTCCGACACATATATCCTCTTGGTCAATCTTTCCTCACTCATTCTATCCATGTGCCCAAACCATTTCAAAACACCCTCTTCTGCTCTCTCAACCACGCTCTTTTTATTTCCACACATCTCTCTTACCCTTACGTTACTTACTCGATCAAACCACCTCACACCACACATTGTCCTCAAACATCTCATTTCCAGCACATCCATCCTCCTGCGCACAACTCTATTCATAGCCCACGCCTCGCAACCATACAACATTGTTGGAACCACTATTCCTTCAAACATACCCATTTTTGCTTTCCGAGGTAATGTTCTCGACTTCCACACATTCTTCAAGGCTCCCAGGATTTTCGCCCCCTCCCCCACCCTATGATCCACTTCCACTTCCATGGTTCCATCCGCTGCCAGATCCACTCCCAGATATCTAAAACACTTTACTTCCTCCAGTTTTTCTCCATTCAAACTTACCTCCCAATTGACTTGACCCTCAACCCTACTGTACCTAATAACCTTGCTCTTATTCACATTTACTCTTAACTTTCTTCTTTCACACACTTTACCAAACTCAGCCACCAGCTTCTGCAGTTTCTCACATGAATCAGCCACCAGCGCTGTATCATCAGCGAACAACAACTGACTCACTTCCCAAGCTCTCTCATCCCCAACAGACTTCATACTTGCCCCTCTTTCCAAAACTCTTGCATTTACCTCCCTAACAACCCCATCCATAAACAAATTAAACAACCATGGAGATATCACACCCCTGCCGTAAACCTATTCACTGAGAACCAATCATTTTCCTCTCTTCCTACACGTACACATGCCATACATCCTCGATAAAAACTTTTCACTGCTTCTAACAACTTGCCTCCCACACCATATATTCGTAATACCTTCCACAGAGCATCTCTATCAAGTCTATCATATGCCTTCTCCAGATCCATAAATGCTACATACAAATCCATTTGCTTTTCTAAGTATTTCTCACATACATTCTTCAAAGCAAACACCTGATCCACACATCCTCTACCACTTTTGAAACCACACTGCTCTTCCCCAATCTGATGCTCTGTACATGCCTTCACCCTCTCAATCAATACCCTCCCATATAATTTACCAGGAATACTCAACAAACTTATACCTCTGTAATTTGAGCACTCACTCTTATCCCCTTTGCCTTTGTACAATGGCACTATGCACGCATTCCGCCAATCCTCAGGCACCTCACCATGAGTCATACATACATTAAATAACCTTACCAACCATATATATATATATATATTTTTTTTTTTTTGCTTTGTCGCTGTCTCCCGCGTTTGCGAGGTAGCGCCAGGAAACAGACGAAAGAAATGGCCCAACCCACCCCCATACACATGTATATACATATGTCCACACACGCAAATATACATACCTACACAGTTTTCCATGGTTTACCCCAGACGCTTCACATGCCTTGATTCAATCCACTGACAGCACGTCAACCCCGGTATACCACATCGCTCCAATTCACTCTATTCCTTGCCCTCCTTTCACCCTCCTGCATGTTCAGGCCCCGATCACACAAAATTTTTTTCACCCCATCTTTCCACCTCCAATTTGGTCTCCCTCTTCTCCTCGTTCCCTCCACCTCCGACACATATATCCTCTTGGTCAATCTTTCCTCACTCATTCTCTCCATGTGACCAAACGATTTCAAAACACCCTCTTCTGCTCTCTCAACCACGCTCTTTTTATTTCCACACATCTCTCTTACCCTTACGTTACTTACTCGATCAAACCACCTCACACCACACATTGTCCTCAAACTTTTCATTTCCAGGACATCCATCCTCCTGCGCACAGCTCTATCAATAGTCCACGCCTCGCAACCATACAACATTGTTGGAACCACTATTCCTTCAAACATACCCATTTTTGCATTCCGAGATAATGTTCTCGACTTCCACACATTCTTCAAGGCTCCCAGAATTTTCGCCCCCTCCCCCACCCTATGATCCACTTCCGCTTCCATGTTTCCATCCGCTGCCAGACCCACTCCCAGATATCTAAAACGCTTCACTTCCTCCAGTTTTTCTCCATTCAAACTCGCCTCCCAATTGACTTGGCCCTCAACCCTACTGTACCTAATAACCTTGCTCTTATTCACATTTACTCTTAACTTTCTTCTTTCACACACTTTACCAAACTCAGTCACCAGCTTCTGCAGTTTCTCACATGAATCATACATACATACACACATACACACATATACACACATACACACATATACACACATACACACATATACATATATATATATTTTTTTTTTTTTTTTATACTTTGTCGCTGTCTCCCGCGTTTGCGAGGTAGCGCAAGGAAACAGACGAAAGAAATGGCCCAACCCCCCCCCCCCATACACATGTACATACACACGTCCACACACGCAAATATACATACCTACACAGCTTTCCATGGTTTACCCCAGACGCTTCACATGCCTTGATTCACTCCACTGACAGCACGTCAACCCCTGTATACCACATCGCTCCAATTCACTCTATTCCTTGCCCTCCTTACACCCTCCTGCATGTTCAGGCCCCGATCACACAAAATCTTTTTCACTCCATCTTTCCACCTCCAATTTGGTCTCCCTCTTCTCCTCGTTCCCTCCACCTCCGACACATATATCCTCTTGGTCAATCTTTCCTCACTCATTCTCTCCATGTGCCCAAACCATTTCAAAACACTCTCTTCTGCTCTCTCAACCACGCCCTTTTTATTTCCACACATCTCTCTTACCCGTACGTTACTTACTCGATCAAACCACCTCACACCACACATTGTCCTCAAACATCTCATTTCCAGCACATCCATCCTCCTGCGCACAACTCTATCCATAGCCCACGCCTCGCAACCATACAACATTGTTGGAACCACTATTCCTTCAAACATACCCATTTTTGCTTTCCGAGATAATGTTCTCGACTTCCACACATTTTTCAAGGCTCCCAAAATTTTCGCCCCCTCCCCCACCCTATGATCCACTTCCACTTCCATGGTTCCATCCGCTGACAGATCCACTCCCAGATATCTAAAACACTTCACTTCCTCCAGCCTTTCTCCATTCAAACTCACCTCCCAATTGACTTGACCCTCAACCCTACTGTACCTAATAACCTTGCTCTTATTCACATTTACTCTTAACTTTCTTCTTCCACACACTTTACCAAACTCAGTCACCAGCTTCTGCAGTTTCTCACATGAATCAGCCACCAGCGCTGTATCATCAGCGAACAACAACTGACTCACTTCCCAAGCTCTCTCATCCCCAACAGACTTCATACTTGCCCCTCTTTCCAGGACTCTTGCATTTACCTCCCTAAAAACCCCCATCCATAAACAAATTAAACAACCATGGAGACATCACACACCCCTGCCGCAAACCTACATTCACTGAGAACCAATCACTTTCCTCTCTTCCTACACGTACACATGCCTTACATCCTCGATAAAAACTTTTCACTGCTTCTAACAAACTTGCCTCCCACACCATATATTCTTAATACCTTCCACAGAGCATCTCTATCAACTCTATCATATGCTTTCTCCAGATCCATAAATATACATATACATATACATATACATATGAAAAATGTAAGAAATAATTTAGAAAACTGAAACTTCTAGCTTGAAATGAAATGAAAAAAATGAATGTCACATAATGGTTCAACCTCTGGCTATGGAAAAGGGAAATGTATAATTTATTTACACAAACGTCAATAGTAGTTTTCATCAATTTAACCACTGTATCATACTGCCTGGTCACTTCTCTTATCATGAAACAGGAACATTGGCTTATGATGTTTCTCAATTTTCTTCATTACACAAAGTACAACCATATCTTGGATACATGAGGATAGGTAGTTGGTCATCCGCCATAATAAAGCCTTGACAGACCAAAAAATTTATCTGGACCTCAAGTTTTCCAGTACATTTATGAAAAACACCTTTTTGCTTCCATCTCTATCACTTTGAAAAAAAAAAAAGAATAAGTCTCAATGTCATACATACATTAAATAACCAGTCAACAATAGTCACCCCTTTTTTAATAAATTCCACTGCAAATACCATCAACCTGCTGCCTTGCCGGCTTTCATCTTCCGCAAAGCTTTTACTACCTCTTCTCTGTTTACCAAATCATTTTCCCTAACCCTCTCACTTTGCACACCACCTTGACCAAAACACCCTATATCTGCCACTCCATCATCAAACCATTCAACAAACCTTCAAAATACTCACTCCATCTCCTTCTCACATCGCCACTACTTGTTATCACTCCCCATTTGCGCCCTTCACTGAAGTTCCCATTTGCTCCCTTGTCTTACGCACTTTATTCACCACCTTCCAGAACATCTTTTTATTCTCCCTAAAATTTAATGATACTCTCTCACCCCAACTCTCATTTGCCCTCTTTTTCACCTCTTGCACCTTTCTCTTGACCTCCTGTCTCTTTCTTTTATACATCTCCCACTCAATTGCATTTTTTCCCTGCAAAAATCGTCCAAATGCCTCTCTCTTCTCTTTCACTAATAATCTTACTTCTTCATCCCACCACTCACTACCCTTTCTAATTAACCCACCTCCCACGCTTCTCATGCCACAAGCATCTTTTGCGCAATCCATCACTGATTCCCTTAATACATCCCATTCCTCCCCCACTCCCCTTACTTCCATTGTTCTCACCTTTTTCCATATATATATATATATATATATATATATATATATATATATATATATATATATATATATATATTTTTTTTTTTTTATACTTTGTCGCTGTCTCCCGCGTTTGCGAGGTAGCGCAAGGAAACAGACGAAAGAAATGGCCCAACCCCCCCCCCCATACACATGCATATACACACGTCCACACACGCAAATACACATACCTACACAGCTTTCCATGGTTTACCCAGACGCTTCACATGCCTTGATTCACTCCACTGACAGCACGTCAACCCCTGTATACCACATCGCTCCAATTCACTCTATTCCTTGCCCTCCTTACACCCTCCTGCATGTTCAGGCCCCGATCACACAAAATCTTTTTCACTCCATCTTTCCACCTCCAATTTGGTCTCCCTCTTCTCCTCGTTCCCTCCACCTCCGACACATATATCCTCTTGGTCAATCTTTCCTCACTCATTCTCTCCATGTGCCCAAACCATTTCAAAACACTCTCTTCTGCTCTCTCAACCACGCCCTTTTTATTTCCACACATCTCTCTTACCCGTACGTTACTTACTCGATCAAACCACCTCACACCACACATTGTCCTCAAACATCTCATTTCCAGCACATCCATCCTCCTGCGCACAACTCTATCCATAGCCCACGCCTCGCAACCATACAACATTGTTGGAACCACTATTCCTTCAAACATACCCATTTTTGCTTTCCGAGATAATGTTCTCGACTTCCACACATTTTTCAAGGCTCCCAAAATTTTCGCCCCCTCCCCCACCCTATGATCCACTTCCACTTCCATGGTTCCATCCGCTGACAGATCCACTCCCAGATATCTAAAACACTTCACTTCCTCCAGCCTTTCTCCATTCAAACTCACCTCCCAATTGACTTGACCCTCAACCCTACTGTACCTAATAACCTTGCTCTTATTCACATTTACTCTTAACTTTCTTCTTCCACACACTTTACCAAACTCAGTCACCAGCTTCTGCAGTTTCTCACATGAATCAGCCACCAGCGCTGTATCATCAGCGAACAACAACTGACTCACTTCCCAAGCTCTCTCATCCCCAACAGACTTCATACTTGCCCCTCTTTCCAGGACTCTTGCATTTACCTCCCTAACAACCCCATCCATAAACAAATTAAACAACCATGGAGACATCACACACCCCTGCCGCAAACCTACATTCACTGAGAACCAATCACTTTCCTCTCTTCCTACACGTACACATGCCTTACATCCTCGATAAAAACTTTTCACTGCTTCTAACAACTTGCCTCCCACACCATATATTCTTAATACCTTCCACAGAGCATCTCTATCAACTCTATCATATGCTTTCTCCAGATCCATAAATATACATATACATATACATATACATATGAAAAATGTAAGAAATAATTTAGAAAACTGAAACTTCTAGCTTGAAATGAAATGAAAAAAATGAATGTCACATAATGGTTCAACCTCTGGCTATGGAAAAGGGAAATGTATAATTTATTTACACAAACGTCAATAGTAGTTTTCATCAATTTAACCACTGTATCATACTGCCTGGTCCACTTCTCTTATCATGAAACAGGAACATTGGCTTATGATGTTTCTCAATTTTCTTCATTACACAAAGTACAACCATATCTTGGATACATGAGGATAGGTAGTTGGTCATCCGCCATAATAAAGCCTTGACAGACCAAAAAATTTATCTGGACCTCAAGTTTTCCAGTACATTTATGAAAAACACCTTTTTGCTTTCCATCTCTATCACTTTGAAAAAAAAAAAAAGAATAAGTCTCAATGTCATACATACATTAAATAACCAGTCAACAATAGTCACCCCTTTTTTAATAAATTCCACTGCAATACCATCCAAACCTGCTGCCTTGCCGGCTTTCATCTTCCGCAAAGCTTTTACTACCTCTTCTCTGTTTACCAAATCATTTTCCCTAACCCTCTCACTTTGCACACCACCTTGACCAAAACACCCTATATCTGCCACTCCATCATCAAACACATTCAACAAACCTTCAAAATACTCACTCCATCTCCTTCTCACATCGCCACTACTTGTTATCACCTCCCCATTTGCGCCCTTCACTGAAGTTCCCATTTGCTCCCTTGTCTTACGCACTTTATTCACCACCTTCCAGAACATCTTTTTATTCTCCCTAAAATTTAATGATACTCTCTCACCCCAACTCTCATTTGCCCTCTTTTTCACCTCTTGCACCTTTCTCTTGACCTCCTGTCTCTTTCTTTTATACATCTCCCACTCAATTGCATTTTTTCCCTGCAAAAATCGTCCAAATGCCTCTCTCTTCTCTTTCACTAATAATCTTACTTCTTCATCCCACCACTCACTACCCTTTCTAATTAACCCACCTCCCACGCTTCTCATGCCACAAGCATCTTTTGCGCAATCCATCACTGATTCCCTTAATACATCCCATTCCTCCCCCACTCCCCTTACTTCCATTGTTCTCACCTTTTTCCATATATATATATATATATATATATATATATATATATATATATATATATATATATATATATATTTTTTTTTTTTTATACTTTGTCGCTGTCTCCCGCGTTTGCGAGGTAGCGCAAGGAAACAGACGAAAGAAATGGCCCAACCCCCCCCCCCATACACATGCATATACACACGTCCACACACGCAAATACACATACCTACACAGCTTTCCATGGTTTACCCCAGAAGCTTCACATGCCTTGATTCAATCCACTGACAGCACGTCAACCCCGGTATACCACATCGCTCCAATTCACTCTATTCCTTGCCCTCCTTTCACCCTCCTGCATGTTCAGGCCCTGATCACACAAAATCTTTTTCACTCCATCTTTCCACCTCCAATTTGGTCTCCCTCTTCTCCTTGCTCCCTCCACCTCCGACACATATATTCTCTTGGTCAATCTTTCCTCACTCATCCTCTCCATGTGCCCAAACCACTTCAAAACACCCTCTTCTGCTCTCTCAACCACGCTCTTTTTATTTCCACACATCTCTCTTACCCTTATGTTACTCACTCGATCAAACCACCTCACACCACACATTGTCCTCAAACATCTCATTTCCAGCACATCTCTATCCATAGCCCACGCCTCGCAACCATACAACATTGTTGGAACCACTATTCCTTCAAACATACCCATTTTTGCTTTCCGAGATAATGTTCTCGACTTCCACACATTCTTCAAGGCCCCCAGAATTTTCGCCCCCTCCCCCACCCTATGATCCACTTCCGCTTCCATGGTTCCATCCGCTGCCAGATCCACTCCCAGATATCTAAAACACTTCACTTCCTCCAGTTTTTCTCCATTCAAACTCACCTCCCAATTGACTTGACCCTCAACCCTACTGTACCTAATAACCTTGCTCTTATTCACATTTACTCTTAACTTTCTTCTTCCACACACTTTACCAAACTCAGTCACCAGCTTCTGCAGTTTCTCACATGAATCAGCCACCAGCGCTGTATCATCAGCGAACAACAACTGACACTTCCCAAGCTCTCTCATCCCCAACAGACTTCATACTTGCCCCTCTTTCCAAAACTCTTGCATTTACCTCCCTAACAACCCCATCCATAAACAAATTAAACAACCATGGAGACATCACACACCCCTGCCGCAAACCTACATTCACTGAGAACCAATCACTTTCCTCTCTTCCTACACGTACACATGCCTTACATCCTCGATAAAAACTTTTCACTGCTTCTAACAACTTTCCTCCCACACCATATATTCTTAATACCTTCCACAGAGCATCTCTATCAAGTCTATCATATGCCTTCTCCAGATCCATAAATGCTACATACAAATCCATTTGCTTTTCTAAGTATTTCTCACATACATTCTTCAAAGCAAACACCTGATCCACACATCCTCTACCACTTCTGAAACCACACTGCTCTTCCCCAATTTGATGCTCTGTACATGCCTTCACCCTCTCAATCAATACCCTCCCATATAATTTACCAGGAATACTCAACAAACTTATACCTCTGTAATTTGAGCACTCACTCTTATCCCCTTTGCCTTTGTACAATGGCACTATGCACGCATTCCGCCAATCCTCAGGCACCTCACCATGAGTCATACATACATTAAATAACCTTACCAACCAGTCAACAATACAGTCACCCCCTTTTTTAATAAATTCCACTGCAATACCATCCAAACCTGCTGCCTTGCCGGCTTTCATCTTCCGCAAAGCTTTCACTACCTCTTCTCTGTTTACCAAATCATTTTCCCTAACCCTCTCACTTTGTACACCACCTCGACCAAAACACCCTATATCTGCCACTCTATCATCAAACACATTCAACAAACCTTCAAAATACTCACTCCATCTCCTTCTCACATCACCACTACTTGTTATCACCTCCCCATTTGCGCCCTTCACTGAAGTTCCCATTTGCTCCCTTGTCTTACGCACTTTATTTACCTCCTTCCAGAACATCTTTTTATTCTCCCTAAAATATAATGATACTCTCTCACCCCAACTCTCATTTGCCCTTTTTTTCACCTCTTGCACCTTTCTCTTGACCTCCTGTCTCTTTCTTTTATACATCTCCCACTCAATTGCATTTTTTCCCTGCAAAAATCGTCCAAATGCCTCTCTCTTCTCTTTCACTAATACTCTTACTTCTTCATCCCACCACTCACTACCCTTTCTAATCAACCCACCTCCCACTCTTCTCATGCCACAAGCATCTTTTGTGCAATCCATCACTGATTCCCTAAATACATCCCATCCCATGTATGTGAGAAATACTTAGAAAAGCAAATGGATTTGTATGTAGCATTTATGGATCTGGAGAAGGCATATGATAGAGTTGATAGAGATGCTCTGTGGAAGGTATTAAGAATATATGGTGTGGGAGGCAAGTTGTTAGAAGCAGTGAAAAGTTTTTATCGAGGATGTAAGGCATGTGTACGTGTAGGAAGAGAGGAAAGTGATTGGTTCTCAGTGAATGTAGGTTTGCGGCATGGGTGTGTGATGTCTCCATGGTTGTTTAATTTGTTTATGGATGGGGTTGTTAGGGAGGTGAATGCAAGAGTTTCGGAAAGAGGGGCAAGTATGAAGTCTGTTGTGGATGAGAGAGCTTGGGAAGTGAGTTGTTGTTCGCTGATGATACAGCGCTGGTGGCTGATTCATGTGAAAAACTGCAGAAGCTGGTGACTGAGTTTGGTAAAGTGTGTGAAAGAAGAAAGTCAAGAGTAAATGTGAATAAGAGCAAGGTTATTATGTACAGTAGGATTGAGGGTCAAGTCAATTGGGAGGTAAGTTTGGATGGAGAAAAACTGGAGGAAGTAAAGTGTTTTAGATATCTGGGAGTGGATCTGGCAGCGGATGGAACCATGGAAGTGGAAGTGGATCATAGGGTAGGGGAGGGGGCGAAAATTCTGGGAGCCTTGAAGAATGTGTGGAAGTCAAGAACATTATCTTGGAAAGCAAAAATGGGTATGTTTGAAGGAATAGTGGTTCCAACAATGTTGTATGGTTACAAGGCGTGGGCTATGGATAGAGTTGTGCGCAGGAGGATGGATGAGCTGGAAATGAGATGTTTGAGGACAATGTGTGGTGTGAGGTGGTTTGATCGAGTAAGTAACGTAAGGGTAAGAGAGATGTGTGGAAATAAAAAGAGCGTGGTTGAGAGAGCAGAAGAGGGTGTTTTGAAATGGTTTGGGCACATGGAGAGAATGAGTGAGGAGAGATTGACTAAGAGGATATATGTGTCGGAGGTGGAGGGAACGAGGAGAAGTGGGAGACCAAATTGGAGGTGGAAAGATGGAGTGAAAAAGATTTTGTGTGATCGGGGCCTGAACATGCAGGAGGGTGAAAGGCGTGCAAGGAATAGAGTGAATTGGATCGATGTGGTATACCGGGGTTGACGTGCTGTCAATGGATTGAATCAGGGCATGTGAAGCGTCTGGGGTAAACCATGGAAAGCTGTGTAGGTATGTATATTTGCGTGTGTGAACGTATGTATATACATGTGTATGGGGGTGGGCTGGGCCATTTCTTTCGTCTGTTTCCTTGCGCTACCTCGCAAACGCGGGAGACCGACAAAGCAAAAAAAATATATATATATATATATATATATATATATATTATGTGACATTCATTTTTTTCATTCATCTCAAGCTAGAAGTTCCAGTTTTCTAAATTGTTTCTTACATTTTTCATATGTATATATATGTATGTGTGTGTGTGTATATGTGCGTATGTGTGTGTATGTGTGTGTATGTGTATATGTATATATATATGTATATTATCCCTGGGGATAGGGGTGAAAGAATACTTCCCACGTATTCCTCGTGTGTCGTAGAAAGCGACTAGAGGGGACGGGAGCGGGGGGCCAGAAATCCTCCCCTCCTTGTATTAACTTTCTAAAATGGGAATCAGAAGAAGGAGTCACGCGGGGAGTGCTCATCCTCCTCGAAGGCTCAGAGTGGGGGGCCTAAATGTGTGTGGATGTAACCAAGATGTGAAAAAAGGAGAAATAGGTAGTATGTTTGAGGAAAGGAACCTGGATGTTTTGGCTCAAATTGAAACGAAGCTCAAGGGTAAAGGGGAAGAGTGGTTTGGGAATGTCTGGGGAGTAAAGTCAGGGGTTAGTGAGAGGACAAGAGCAAGGGAAGGAGTAGCAATACTCCTGAAACAGGAGTTGTGGGAGTATGTGATAGTGTGTAAGAAAGTAAATTCTCGATTAATATGGGTAAAACTGAAAGTTGATGGAGAGAGATGGGTGATTATTGGTGCATATGCACCTGGGCATGAGAAGAAAGATCATGAGAGGCAAGTGTTTTGGGAGCAGCTGAATGAGTGTGTTAGTGGTTTTGATGCACG
Source organism: Panulirus ornatus (assembly GCF_036320965.1). Lineage (NCBI taxonomy): Eukaryota > Metazoa > Arthropoda > Malacostraca > Decapoda > Palinuridae > Panulirus > Panulirus ornatus. The sequence continues at coordinate 40,060,625 of NC_092278.1, forward strand.
AGACCGGGTTATAGTGATGGGTGATTTGAATGCAAAGGTGAGTAATGTGGCAGTTGAGGGAATAATTGGTATACATGGGGTGTTCAGTGTTGTAAATGGAAATGGTGAAGAGCTTGGAGATTTATGTGCTGAAAAAGGACTGATGATTGGGAATACCTGGTTTAAAAAGCGAGATATACATAAGTATACTTATGTAAGTAGGAGAGATGGCCAGAGAACGTTATTGGATTACGTGTTAATTGACAGGCGTGCGAAAGAGAGACTTTTGGATGTTAATGTGCTGAGAGGTGCAACTGGAGGGATGTCTGATCATTATCTTGTGGAGGCTAAGGTGAAGATTTGTATGGGTTTTCAGAAAAGAATAGTGAATGTTGTGGTGAAGAGGGTGGTGAGAGTAAGTGAGCTTGAGAAGGAGACCTGTGTGAGGAAGTACCAGGAGAGACTGAGTACAGAATGGAAAAAGGTGAGAACAATGGACGCAAGGAGAGTGGGGGAGGAATGGGATGTATTTAGGGAATCAGTGATGGAGTGCGCAAAAGATGCTTGTGGCATGAGAAGAGTGGGAGGTGGGTTGATTAGAAAGGGTAGTGAGTGGTGGGATGAAGAAGTAAGAGTATTAGTGAAAGAGAAGAGAGAGGCATTTGGACGATTTTTGCAGGGAAAAAATGCAATTGAGTGGGAGATGTATAAAAGAGACAGGAGGTCAAGAGAAAGGTGCAAGAGGTGAAAAAAAGGGCAAATGAGAGTTGGGGTGAGAGAGTATCATTAAATTTTAGGGAGAATAAAAAGATGTTCTGGAAGGAGGTAAATAAAGTGCGTAAGACAAGGGAGCAAATGGGAACTTCAGTGAAGGGCGTAAATGGGGAGGTGATAACAAGTAGTGGTGATGTGAGAAGGAGATGGAGTGAGTATTTTTAAGGTTTGTTGAATGTGTTTGATGATAGAGTGGCAGATATAGGGTGTTTTGGTCGAGGTGGTGTGCAAAGTGAGAGGGTTAGGGAAAATGATTTGGTAAACAGAGAAGAGGTAGTGAAAGCTTTGCGGAAGATGAAAGCCGGCAAGGCAGCAGGTTTGGATGGTATTGCAGTGGAATTTATTAAAAAAGGGGGTGACTGTATTGTTGACTGGTTGGTAAGGTTATTTAATGTATGTATGACTCATGGTGAGGTGCCTGAGGATTGGCGGAATGCGTGCATAGTGCCATTGTACAAAGGCAAAGGGGATAAGAGTGAGTGCTCAAATTACAGAGGTATAAGTCTGTTGAGTATTCCTGGTAAATTATATGGGAGGGTATTGATTGAGAGGGTGAAGGCATGTACAGAGCATCAGATTGGGGAAGAGCAGTGTGGTTTCAGAAGTGGTAGAGGATGTGTGGATCAGGTGTTTGCTTTGAAGAATGTATGTGAGAAATACTTAGAAAAGCAAATGGATTTGTATGTAGCATTTATGGATCTGGAGAAGGCATATGATAGAGTTGATAGAGATGCTCTGTGGAAGGTATTAAGAATATATGGTGTGGGAGGAAAGTTGTTAGAAGCAGTGAAAAGTTTTTATAGAGGATGTAAGGCATGTGTACGTGTAGGAAGAGAGGAAAGTGATTGGTTCTCAGTGAATGTAGGTTTGCGGCAGGGGTGTGTGATGTCTCCATGGTTGTTTAATTTGTTTATGGATGGGGTTGTTAGGGAGGTGAATGCAAGAGTTTTGGAAAGAGGGGCAAGTATGAAGTCTGTTGGGGATGAGAGAGCTTGGGAAGTGAGTCAGTTGTTCGCTGATGATACAGCGCTGGTGGCTGATTCATGTGAGAAACTGCAGAAGCTGGTGACTGAGTTTGGTAAAGTGTGTGGAAGAAGAAAGTTAAGAGTAAATGTGAATAAGAGCAAGGTTATTAGGTACAGTAGGGTTGAGGGTCAAGTCAATTGGGAGGTAAGTTTGAATGGAGAAAAACTGGAGGAAGTGAAGTGTTTTAGATATCTGGGAGTGGATCTGGCAGCGGATGGAACCATGGAAGCGGAAGTGGATCATAGGGTGGGGGAGGGGGAGAAAATTCTGGGGGCCTTGAAGAATGTGTGGAAGTCGAGAACATTATCTCGGAAAGCAAAAATGGGTATGTTTGAAGGAATAGTGGTTCCAAGAATGTTGTATGGTTGCGAGGCGTGGGCTATGGATAGAGTTGTGCGCAGGAGGATGGATGTGCTGGAAATGAGATGTTTGAGGACAATATGTGGTGTGAGGTGGTTTGATCGAGTAAGTAACGTAAGGGTAAGAGAGATGTGTGGAAATAAAAAGAGCGTGGTTGAGAGAGCAGAAGAGGGTGTTTTGAAATGGTTTGGGCACTTGGAGAGAATGAGTGAGGAAAGGTTGACCAAGAGGATATATGTGTCGGAGGTGGAGGGAACAAGGAGAAGTGGGAGACCAAATTGGAGGTGGAAAGATGAAGTGAAAAAGATTTTGCGTGATCGGGGCCTGAACATGCAGGAGGTTGAAAGGAGGGCAAGGAATAAAGTGAATTGGATCGATGTGGTATACCGGGGTTGATGTGCTGTCAGTGGATTGAATCAGGGCATATGAAGCGTCTGTGGTAAACCATGGAAAGCTGTGTAGGTATGTATATTTTGCGTGTGTGGACGTATGTATATACATGTGTATGGGGGTGGGTTGGGCCATTTCTTCGTCTGTTTCCTTGCGCTACCTCGCAAACGCAGGAGACAGCGACAAAGCAAAAAAAAAAAAAAAAAATACATATATATATATATATATATATATATATATATATATATATATATATATATATATTTCAAACTATTCGCCATTTCCCGCGTTAGCGAGGTAGCGTTAAGAACAGAGGACTGGGCCATTGAGGGAATATCCTCACCTGGCCCCCTTCTCTGTTCCTTCTTTTGGAAAATTAAAAAAATTGAGAGGGGAGGGTTTCCAGCCCCCTGCTCCCTCCCCTTTTATTCGCCTTCTACGACACGCAGGGAATACGTGGGAAGTATTCTTTCTCCCCTATCCCCAGTCAGGAGTATCTGAAGATGCCCTGAAGGAGTTCAGCATGATGTTCAAGCACCTTGACAAAGAAAAGTGTGGTCGTCTAAACCATGCAGAATTCAAATCTTGTCTCCGAGCTCTTGGTTACGATCTGCCCATGATTGAAGAGGGGCAGACTGATCCAGAATTTGAAGCAATACTAGATGTTGTGGATCCCAACCGGGATGGTTCATTCTCACTACAGGAATATATGGCATTCATGATTTCCAAAGAAACAGAAAATGTGCACAGCTCAGAAGAAATTCAGAATGCATTCCGTGCTATTGCAGCAGGGGATCGCCCATATGTCTTACGGGAGGAGCTTTATCAGAATCTTACCAAAGAGATGGCAGACTACTGTATGGGTCGCATGAAACCATATGTAGACCCAAAAACAGGCCATGCTATTCCGGGAGCCTTGGACTACATCGAGTTTACACGCACACTGTTCTCTCAGTAGATGGTGTTGCTTTTAAGTCTGCTGACAGTCTACTCTTTTAGATATGACTGGATATCATATATTTAAAATCAGTTACCATTTTATATACTGTTAATATTGTCATCATTATTAAGAATGATGGTGAGGCAGCTTTTTCTTCTTACCTGTTTTTGCAAATGTGAAAATTTTTCTCATTGTTCTTTGTTCATAGTTGTGCCCTTTTTCTGTATAGCAGATAATGGAAAGATAGCTACTGATGTAAGCAAATGTTATGACTTTATATATCATATATATATATATATATATATATATATATATATATATATATATATATATATATATATATATATATCTGGCATATGATAGAGTTGATGGAGATGCTCTGTGGAAGGTATTAAGAATATATGGTGTGGGAGGCAAGTTGTTAGAAGCAGTGAAAAGTTTTTATCGAGGATGTAAGGCATGTGTACGTGTAGGAAGAGAGGAAAGTGATTGGTTCTCAGTGAATGTAGGTTTGCGGCAGGGGTGTGTGATGTGTCCATGGTTGTTTAATTTGTTTATGGATAGGGTTGTTAGGGAGGTAAATGCAAGAGTTTTGGAAAGAGGGGCAAGTATGAAATCTGTTGGGGATGAGAGAGCTTGGGAAGTTGTTGTTCGCTGATGATACAGCGCTGGTGGCTGATTCATTTGAGAAACTGCAGAAGCTGGTGGCTGAGTTTGGTAAAGTGTGTGAAAGAAGAAAGTTAAGAGTAAATGTGAATAAGAGCAAGGTTATTAGGTACAGTAGGGTTGAGGGTCAAGTCAATTGGGAGGTAAGTTTGAATGGAGAAAAACTGGATGAAGTAAAGTGTTTTAGATATCTGGGAGTGGATCTGGCAGCAGATGGAACCATGGAAGCAGAAGTGGATCATAGGGTGGGGGATGGGGCGAAAATCCTGGGAGCCTTGAAGAATGTGTGGAAGTCGAGAACATTATCTCGGAAAGCAAAAATGGGTATGTTTGAAGGAATAGTGGTTCCAACAAAGTTGTACGGTTGCAAGGCGTGGGCTATGGATAGAGTTGTGCGCAGGAGGATGGATGTGCTGGAAATGAGATAGTTGAGGACAATGTGTGGTGTGAGGTGGTTTGATCGAGTAAGTAACGTAAGGGTAAGAGAGATGTGTGGAAATAAAAAGAGTGTGGTTGAGAGAGCAGAAGAGGGTGTTTTGAAATGGTTTGGGCACATGGAGAGAAGGAGTGAGGAAAGATTGACCAAGAGGATATATGTGTCGGAGGTGGAGGGAATGAGGAGAAGTGGGAGACCAAATTGGAGGTGGAAAGATGGAGTGAAAAAGATTTTGTGTGATCGGGGCCTGAACATGCAGGAGGGTGAAAGGAGGGCAAGGAACAGAGTGAATAGGATCGATGTGGTATACCGGGGTTGACGTGCTGTCAGTGGATTGAATCAGGGCATGTGAAGCGTCTGGGGTAAACCATGGGAAGCTGTGTAGGTATGTATATTTGCGTGTGTGGACGTATGTATATACATGTGTATGGGGGAGGGTTGGGCCATTTCTTTCGTCTGTTTCCTTGCGCTACCTCGCAAACGCGGGAGACAGCGACAGAGAAAAAAAAAGAAAAAAAAAAATCTGGGATTGGATTTAGCAGCGGATGGAACTATGGAAGTGGAAGTGAATCATAGGGTGGGGGAGGGGGCGAAAATTCTGGGAGCGTTGAAGAATGTGTGGAAGTCGAGAACATTATCTCGGAAAGCAAAAATGGGTATGTTTGAAGGAATAGTAGTTCCACCAATGTTATATGGTTGCGAGGCATGTGCTATGGATAGAGTTGTGCAGAGGAGGGTGGATGTGCTAGAAATGAGATGTTTGAGGACAATATGTGGTGTGAGGTGGTTTGATCGAGTAAGTAATGTAAGGGTAAGAGAGATGTGTGGAAATAAAAAGAGCGTGGTTGAGAGAGCAGAAGAGGGTGTTTTGAAATGGTTTGGGCACATGGAGAGAATGAGTGAGGAAAGATTGACCAAGAGGATATATGTATCGGAGGTGGAGGGAACGAGGAGATGTGGGAAACCAAATTGGAGATGGAAAGATGGAGTGTAAAAGATTTTGAATGATCAGGTCCTGAACATGCAGGAGGGTGAAAGGCGTGCAAGGAATAGAGTGAATTGGATTGACGTGGTATACCGGGGTTGACGTGCTGTCAGTGGATTGAATCAGGGCATGTGAAGCGTCTGGGGTAAACCATGGAAAGTTGTGTGGGGCCTGGATGTGGAAAGGGAGCTGAGGTTTCGGGCATTATTGCATGACAGCTAGAGACTGAGTGTGAACGAATGGGGCCTTTGTTGTCTTTTCCTAGCGCTACCTCGCACACATGAGGGGGGGGGTTGGTATTCCATGTGTGGCGAGGTAGCGATGGAAATGAATAAAGGCAGACAGTGTGAATTGTGTGCATGGGTATATATGTATGTGTCTGTGTGTGTATATATATGTCTACATTGAGATGTATAGGTATGTATTTTTGCGTGTGTGGACGTGTATGTATATACATGTGTATGGGGGTGGGTTGGGCCATTTCTTTCGTCTGTTTCCTTGCACTGTATATATATATATATATATATATATATATATATATATATATATATATATATATATATGTGAGAAATACTTAGAAAAGCAAATGGATTTGTATGTAGCATTTATGGATCTGGAGAAGGCATATGATAGAGTTGATAGAGATGCTCTGTGGAAGGTATTAAGAATATATGGTGTGGGAGGCAAGTTGTTAAAAGCAGTGAAAAGTTTTTATCGAGGATGTAATGCATGTGTACGTGTAGGAAGAGAGGAAAGTGATTGGTTCTCAGTGAATGTAGGTTTGCGGCAGGGGTGTGTGATGTCTCCATGGTTGTTTAATTTGTTTATGGATGGGGTTGTTAGGGAGGTGAATGCAAGAGTTTTGGAAAGAGGGGCAAGTATGAAGTCTGTTGGGGATGAGAGAGCTTGGGAAGTGAGTCAGTTGTTGTTCGCTGATGATACAGCGCTGGTGGCTGATTCATGTGAGAAACTGCAGAAGCTGGTGACTGAGTTTGGTAAAGTGTGTGAAAGAAGAAAGTTAAGAGTAAATGTGAATAAGAGCAAGGTTATTAGGTACAGTAGGGTTGAGGGTCAAGTCAATTGGGAGGTGAGTTTGAATGGAGAAAAACTGGAGGAAGTGAAGTGTTTTAGATATCTGGGAGTGGATCTGGCAGCGGATGGAACCATGGAAGCGGAAGTGGATCATAGGGTGGGGGAGGGGGCGAAAATTCTGGGAGCCTTGAAGAATGTGTGGAAGTCGAGAACATTATCTCGGAAAGCAAAAATGGGTATGTTTGAAGGAATAGTGGTTCCAACAATGTTGTATGGTTGCGAGGTGTGGGCCATGGATAGAGTTGTGCGCAGGAGGATGGATCTGCTGGAAATGAGATGTTTGAGGACAATGTGTGGTGTGAGGTGGTTTGATCGAGTAAGTAACGTAAGGGTAAGAGAGATGTAAGGGTAAGAGAGCGTGGTTGAGAGAGCAGAAGAGGGTGTTTTGAAATGGTTCGGGCACATGGAGAGAATGAGTGAGGAAAGATTGACCAAGAGAATATATGTGTCGGAGGTGGAGGGAATGAGGAGAAGAGGGAGACCAAATTGGAGGTGGAAAGATGGAGTGAAAAAGATTTTGTGTGATCAGGGCCTGAACATGCAGGAGGGTGAAAGGAGGGCAAGTAATAGAGTGAATTGGAGCGATGTGGTATACCGGGGTTGACGTGCTGTCAGTGGATTGAATCAAGGCATGTGAAGCGACTGGGGTAAACCATGGAAAGCTGTGTAGGTATGTATATTTGCGTGTGTGGACGTATGTATATACATGTGTATGGGGTGGGTTGGGCCATTTCTTTCGTCTGTTTCCTTGCGCTACTTCGCAAACGCGGGAGACAGCGACAAAGCAAAAAAAAATAAAAAGATATATATATATGTATATGTGTGTGTGTGTGTGTGTGTGTGTGTATGTGTGTGTGTGTGTGTGTGTGTGTGTGTGTGTGTGTGGATGGGCCATTCTTTGTTTCTTTGTGCTACCTCGCTGATGTGGAAAACTGATTATGATAATGATGATAAAAAGGGGGGTGCGAAGGTTCTGTTAGCATTGAAGAATATATAGAATATAAACATTATCTCGGAGAGCAAAAATGGGTATGTTTGAAGGAATAGTGGTTCCAACAATGTTATATGGTTGTGAGGCATGGGCTATAGATAGGGTTGTACAGAGGAGGCTGGATAGGAAATGAAATGTTTGAGGACAATATGTGATGAAGTGGTTTGATGGAGTAAGTAACGAAAGGGAAAGAGAGATGTGTGGTAATAAAAAGATTGTGGTTGAGAGAGCAGAAGAGGGTGTGTTGAAATGGTTTTGACATATGGAGAGAATGAGTGAGGAAAGATTGACAAAGGATATATGTGTCAGAGGTGGAGGGAAGAAGGAGAAGTGGGAGACCAAGTTGGAGGTGGAGGGATGGAGTGAAAAAGATTTTGAGCGATCGGGGCTTGGTCATACAGGAGAGTGAAAGGCTTGCAAGAAATAGAGTGAATTGGACTGATGTGGTATAATGGGGTCGATATGCTGTCAGTGGACTGAACCAGGGCATGTGAAGCATCTGGGGTAAACCATGGAAAGTTTTGTGGGGCGTGCATGTGGAAAGGGATCTGTTGTTTCAATGCATTACACATGACAGCTAGGGATTGAGTGAGAGTTAATGTGGCCTTTTTTGTCTTTTCCTGGCACTTCCTCCCTGTAGGGTGGGTAGGGGGGCTGTTTCCTGTGTGTTGGGGTAACGACGGGAATGAATGAAGGCAGCAAGTATGAATATATGTATGTGTCTTTGTAGTCTTTGTATGTATATGTATGTATACATTGATATGTATATGTGTGTGTATGGGCGTTTATGTATATATATATGGATATGAGTGGTTGGGCCAGTCTTCTGTTTCCATGCGCTTCCACGCTGATGTGGGAAACAGTGGTTAAGTATGATAAAGCGTAAAGAGGATATATGTGTTAGAGGTGAAGGGAACGAGGAGAAGCGGGAGACCAAATTGGAGGTGGAAAGATGGAGTGAAAAAGACTCTGCGTGATCGGGGCCTGAACATAAAGGAGGGTGAAAGGCGTTGAAGGAATAGAGTGAATTGGAACAATGTGGTATATATTGTTACTAAGTGGCCTGATAAGAGTCCCAACTGAGAACTTCATTAGCCATTTTATGGGATTATTCTTGTATGTGCAATGGATTTAAACCTACATAGATGTGTTTAGACTGCTGCAATGGTTAAAGATTAACATACCAATGAAAATACATTTTCAGTATTCCCTATATTGTGATTATGTTTATTAGTATAATTTCATTATCCTTACAGGTCTGCCGTCACTTCTTGGTCAAATTTTGCCCTCATGACCTCTTTACAAACACTAAATCAGATCTGGGTCCATGTGATAAGGTATGTGTGAGTAAAGTTTTAATATTAAAGGTTTCCAGTATTCCTATTTTATTAGTTTAGTTATTATGGAACTTTTATTGATTTTGTTGTTATTAAGGTTTTTAGTTCATGGTACTGTTATTTTCAACTGTGGTTTTTGAGGAATTTATCATGCTCATTTAATTTGATGTAAAGGGAGCCTCCGCATAATGACAGCTCATGCAGTGATGTTTCGCTTTTACAACAGTTCAGAATTGGGGTAAAATCTTTGACAACACATAACCTTTGTAATTGCAACAGTTTTGAAAAAGGATTTCCTTCATATACCTAATGTAGGGAATCAGTGATGGATTGCGCAAAAGATGCTTGTGGCATGAGAAGAGTGGGAGGTGGGCTGTTTAGAAAGGGTAGTGAGTGGTGGGATGAAGAAGTAAGAGTATTAGTGAAAGAGAAGAGAGAGGCATTTGGATGATTTTTGCAGGGAAAAAATGCAATTGAGTGGGAGAAGTATAAAAGAAAGAGACAGAAGGTCAAGAGAAAGGTGCAAGAGGTGAAAAAAAGGGCAAATGAGAGTTGGGGTGAGAGACTATCAGTAAATTTTAGGGAGAATAAAAAGATGTTCTGGAAGGAGGTAAATAGGGTGCGTAAGACAAGGGAGCAAATGGGAACTTCAGTGAAGGGCGTAAATGGGGAGGTGATAACAAGTAGTGGTGATGTGAGAAGGAGATGGAATGAGTATTTTGAAGGTTTGTTGAATGTGTCTGATGACAGAGTGGCAGATATAGGGTGTTTTGGTCGAGGTGGTGTGCAAAGTGAGAGGGTTAGGGAAAATGATTTGGTAAACAGAGAAGAGGTAGTAAAAGCTTTGCGGAAGATGAAAGCCGGCAAGGCAGCAGGTTTGGATGGTATTGCAGTGGAATTTATTAAAAAAGGGGGTGACTGTATTGTTGACTGGTTGGTAAGGTTATTTAATGTATGTATGACTCATGGTGAGGTGCCTGAGGATTGGCGGAATGCGTGCATAGTGCCATTGTACAAAGGCAAAGGGGATAAGAGTGAGTGCTCAAATTACAGAGGTATAAGTTTGTTGAGTATTCCTGGTAAATTATATGGGAGGGTATTGATTGAGAGGGTGAAGGCATGTACAGAGCATCTGATTGGGGAAGAGCAGTGCGGTTTCAGAAGTGGTAGAGGATGTGTGGATCAGGTGTTTGCTTTGAAGAATGTATGTGAGAAATACTTAGAAAAGCAAATGGATTTGTATGTAGCATTTATGGATCTGGAGAAGGCATATGATAGAGTTGATAGAGATGCTCTGTGGAAGGTATTAAGAATATATGGTGTGGGAGGCAAGTTGTTAGAAGCAGTGAAAAGTTTTTATCGAGGATGTAAGGCATGTGTACGTGTAGGAAGAGAGGAAAGTGATTGGTTCTCAGTGAATGTAGGTTTGCGGCAGGGGTGTGTGATGTCTCCATGGTTGTTTAATTTGTTTATGGATGGGGTTGTTAGGGAGGTAAATGCAAGAGTCCTGGAAAGAGGGGCAAGTATGAAGTCTGTTGGGGATGAGAGAGCTTGGGAAGTGAGTCAGTTGTTCGCTGATGATACAGCGCTGGTGGCTGATTCATGTGAGAAACTGCAGAAGCTGGTGACTGAGTTTGGTAAAGTGTGTGGAAGAAGAAAGTTTAAGAGTAAATGTGAATAAGAGCAAGGTTATTAGGTACAGTAGGGTTGAGGGTCAAGTCAATTGGGAGGTGAGTTTGAATGGAGAAAAACTGGAGGAAGTGAAGTGTTTTAGATATCTGGGAGTGGATCTGTCAGCGGATGGAACCATGGAAGCGGAAGTGGATCATAGGGTGGGGGAGGGGGCGAAAATTTTGGGAGCCTTGAAAAATGTGTGGAAGTCGAGAACATTATCTCGGAAAGCAAAAATGGGTATGTTTGAAGGAATAGTGGTTCCAACAATGTTGTATGGTTGCGAGGCGTGGGCTATGGATAGAGTTGTGCGCAGGAGGATGGATGTGCTGGAAATGAGATGTTTGAGGACAATGTGTGGTGTGAGGTGGTTTGATCGAGTAAGTAACGTAAGGGTAAGAGAGATGTGTGGAAATAAAAAGAGCGTGGTTGAGAGAGCAGAAGAGGGTGTTTTGAAATGGTTTGGGCACATGGAGAGAATGAGTGAGGAAAGATTGACCAAGAGGATATATGTGTCGGAGGTGGAGGGAACGAGGAGAAGAGGGAGACCAAATTGGAGGTGGAAAGATGGAGTGAAAAAGATTTTGTGTGATCGGGGCCTGAACATGCAGGAGGGTGAAAGGCGTGCAAGGAATAGAGTGAATTGGAGCGATGTGGTATACAGGGGTTGACGTGCTGTCAGTGGATTGAATCAAGGCATGTGAAGCGTCTGGGGTAAACCATGGAAAGCTGTGTAGGTATGTATATTTGCGTGTGTGGACGTGTGTATGTACATGTGTATGGGGGGGGGTTGGGCCATTTCTTTCGTCTGTTTCCTTGCGCTACCTCGCAAACGCGGGAGACAGCGACAAAGTATAAAAAAAAAAAAAAAAAACCTAATGTATACTTTCTTCCTTTTGTAATAAAAATTTTTCTAGATATTTGAAGGTATTTTGACTCATGCATATCATAATGATGTCTTGATGATATTTGTTTCGTTCTTCGTCTGTTTCCTGGAATTGCCTTGCTGATGCGGGAAATGGTGATCATGTATAATAAAAGAAAATGTGAAATATTTCTCATATTGGTAAAGTGTTTTGATATCTCTCCCAATGGCTGTCTTTTTGTAAACAAGAACATATGTCAGTCACTACTTTGTATTGCAGTCATATGACAGCCCTTTTATTCATTTCCTACCACCTTATTGTGTTCTGTAGTATTTCATGATGTCACTAGGAATTTTGAATGTGCTCATAGAAGTACAGTATCACTGGGAATCACTTTTAATGTGAAATTAGAGTTGCCTAGGAGGTTTGCTGTTAGCAAGAAGCTCTAGGCAATAGCAAAGTACGTAGGGCTTGCTCACTCACCTTTGGCTAACAAGAGGAAAAGATTGAGTGTTGCCTTCACTAATGCTATGGATCCCAACTTTGAATGTGCAGTGATGCCCTTCAGAAAGCTTCCAGATGTTTCACATTCCTGCAGAGAGATTTATAGAGAATGGAATTCACCACACAGCTTACAGTGGATAGCTTTTTCAAAGGGGTTAGGGAGACTTCACCTCCATTTGAAGTGGTTGTTGAATTGGATAATTCAGATGATACACAACTTTCGTGGTCTTTCTCTCCCCCTTAGTAACCATTGTTGCATCCCATCCCATTGTGCCACCACCTGAAACCCACCGTCTGAGAAAAACCCAAGAAATTTGAAATGGGATCATAGGATGGAGCTGCATTAAAAAGAATAATTTTAATTTTATCACTTCATCAGAAATATCAGGACAACTAGAGAATAGATTTAAGTGAATGAGGCCTTTTCTTCTTTTGTTCCTAGCACTGTCTTGCAGATGTGGGAAATGGCAAACAAGTATGAGAGCAAGGATCAAGAAAATCTGTATATTAGTTATACTATTTTGCTGTACAGATTTGAATGTGGTGCACATCACATGCTTGGCTTGTTAACTCTTGCTGACTCGTCCAGCTTAGTCTCTTCTTTGCTACCACCAGTTGATTATCAACTTGCAAACAGTTTTTCCTAGTGCAGACAGTTCAAAACCTAAAGAATTATTATCTGTAATTAGCACCCTAAAGAGGGGTATCATGATTATCATTTGGAGGAAATTGGAAGACATAATTTCCAGCTTACAATCCAAAATAGTTACCTGTTAGCACAATAGGCTTGGAAGTATTACTACAGAAATCTAAAGAAGCAGTGAACCCTGCAAGAAAACATCATGAACATCTTAGACCTGAAACTGTTTAAGGCATTGCCAGCAGCCATCAGAAACACCATAGTGTGCACATTAGACAAATTAAAGAAAGGCTCAAGCTAAGTATCTATTGAGTTTACCAAACCTGCCAGGTTTCAGTGGTTATATATGCTTGTAATTTGTGACTTCCAACATCTTGGTCAGCCAACGACCTGACTCTTTACCGTGGACGCAGCCCAAGCTGTGGAAGTAGAAGGCCTTGGTAGATAACATAAGGTAAATGCAACATAAAGTAAGGGGAGACCTTTTAGTTTTAAATACTGTACTGTATAGTTATGAAATAATGGTTTGGTATGGAAACCTCATGAACTGTCATAAGGAATGTGTGGTACACTTGACCCACCATATGTAAAGGAAATAAATGATAAAGATAATCTTTACAGTGGGAGATAATCTTTACATTGGGAGCTAACTTTTGTTACTAGTTGGTAAAGGAACTTTTATTATGGCAGTTGGATAAGAGCCTATTATATCCCAGCATTCTAAATGTGCTTAGAAATGACATGAAATGTGCAAACATTAGATTTGAAAATAAGAAAGCATTTTGTCTTTGTTTTTGTTTTGAGTTGCATACTTAATGGAATACAAGACCAGTGCTCATTTGGTAAAAAAAAATCTTTGTCTTTCGGTATCACAGTGAGTAATGCTATTAGTTCTTTATGATTGCTCATATAATTAGGACTTTTTGGTGCTGTGTTTTTTAGGGTTATGATTTTAGTTTTCCTGGTGTTATGATAATTGTCTTATGATGATTGCATTAATACTTTAAAGTATGTAATAGTTTATTTTTTTTTGTCAGACAATTCATGATGAAGAGCTTAAACGAGAATTTGAAGCATCCAATTCCTACCGCCGCACTGCCTTTGAAGATGAGTTTGTCAGATATGCCGAATCCATGCTCAGTGAGGTAGATAAACGAATTAGAAAAGGCAAACAACGTCTCTCACTCTCAGTCAAGGATGCATTGGTTAGTTTTGTATTCTTACTCAAAACATTAATTTCCCATGCTGAGAATGTAGTTTAACATGCCACCAGTATATGACTGAAATATGTTTTCATTTGAAGAAAATTTGTTGTGATGTGATATTTGTTTACTTTCTGTTAAATAAAAAAAAGTTGATTTTATTTGATAAAATCATGTAAATTTGATGAGTACTCTTAAAATCATTAAATAACAGTGATAACTAATTTTTAAGTTTTGTGATACGTATTTTATTTTGAGCATCAGATTGGGGAAGAGCAGTGTGGTTTCAGAAGTGGTAGAGGATGTGTGGATCAGGTGTTTGCTTTGAAGAATGTATGTGAGAAATACTTAGAAAAGCAAATGGATTTGTATGTAGCATTTATGGATCTGGAGAAGGCATATGATAGACTTGATAGAGATGCTCTGTGGAAGGTATTAAGAATATATGGTGTGGGAGGAAAGTTGTTAGAAGCAGTGAAAAGTTTTTATCGAGGATGTAAGGCATGTGTACGTGTAGGAAGAGAGGAAAGTGATTGGTTCTCAGTGAATGTAGGTTTGCGGCAGGGGTGTGTGATGTCTCCATGGTTGTTTAATTTGTTTATGGATGGGGTTGTTAGGGAGGTAAATGCAAGAGTTTTGGAAAGAGGGGCAAGTATGAAGTCTGTTGGGGATGAGAGAGCTTGGGAAGTGAGTCAGTTGTTTTTCGCTGATGATACAGCGCTGGTGGCTGATTCATGTGAGAAACTGCAGAAGCTGGTGACTGAGTTTGGTAAAGTGTGTGGAAGAAGAAAGTTAAGAGTAAATGTGAATAAGAGCAAGGTTATTAGGTACAGTAGGGTTGAGGGTCAAGTCAATTGGGAGGTGAGTTTGAATGGAGAAAAACTGGAGGAAGTGAAGTGTTTTAGATATCTGGGAGTGGATCTGGCAGCGGATGGAACCATGGAAGCGGAAGTGGATCATAGGGTGGGGGAGGGGGCGAAAATTCTGGGGGCCTTGAAGAATGTGTGGAAGTCGAGAACTTTATCTCGGAAAGCAAAAATGGGTATGTTTGAAGGAATAGTGGTTCCAACAATGTTGTATGGTTGCGAGGTGTGGGCTATGGATAGAGTTGTGCGCAGGAGGATGGATGTGCTGGAAATGAGATGTTTGAGGACAATGTGTGGTGTGAGGTGGTTTGATCGAGTGAGTAACGTAAGGGTAAGAGAGATGTGTGGAAATAAAAAGAGCGTGGTTGAGAGAGCAGAAGAGGGTGTTTTGAAGTGGTTTGGGCACATGGAGAGAATGAGTGAGGAAAGATTGACCAAGAGGATATATGTGTCGGAGGTGGAGGGAACGAGGAGAAGAGGGAGACCAAATTGGAGGTGGAAAGATGGAGTGAAAAAGATTTTGTGTGATCGGGGCCTGAACATGCAGGAGGGTGAAAGGAGGGCAAGGAATGGAGTGAATTGGAGCGATGTGGTATACCGGGGTTGACGTGCTGTCAGTGGATTGAATCAAGGCATGTGAAGCGTCTGGGGTAAACCATGGAAAGCTATGTAGGTATGTATATTTGCGTGTGTGGACGTATGTATATTCATGTGTATGGGGGGGGGGGGCCATTTCTTTCGTCTGTTTCCTTGCGCTACCTCGCAAACGCGGGAGACAGCGACAAAGTATAATAAAAAAAATAAAAAAAAAAGTTTGTTTGAGTATTCCTGGGAAATTATATGGGAGGGTATTGATTGAGAGGGTGAAGGCATGTACAGAGCATCAGATTGGGGATGAGCAGTGTGGTTTCAGAAGTGGTAGAGGATGTGTGGATCAGGTGTTTGCTTTGAAGAATGTATGTGAGAAATACTTAGAAAAGCAAATGGATTTGTATGTAGCATATATGGATCTGGAGAAGGCATATGACAGAGTTGATAGAGATGCTCTGTGGAAGGTACTAAGAATATATGGTGTGGGAGGCAAGTTGTTAGAAGCAGTGAAAAGTTTTTATCGAGGATGTAAGGCATGTGCACGTGTAGGAAGAGAGGAAAGTGATTGGTTCTCAATGAATGTAGTTTTGCGGGCAGGGGTGTGTGATGTCTCTGTGGTTGTTTAATTTATTTATGGATGGGGTTGTTAGGGAGGTGAATGCAAGAGTTTTGGAAAGAGGGGCAAGTATGAAGTCTGTTGGGGATGAGAGAGCTTGGGAAGTGTCAGTTGTTGTTTGCTGATGATACAGCGCCGGTGGCTGATTCATGTGAGAAACTGCAGAAGCTGGTGACTGAGTTTGGTAAAGTGTGTGAAAGAAGAAAGTTTAGAGTAAATGTGAATAAGAGCAAGGTTATTAGGTACAGTAGGATTGAGGGTCAAGTCAATTGGGAGGTAAGTTTGAATGGAGAAAAACTGGAGGAAGTAAAGTGTTTTAGATATCTGGGAGTGGATCTGGCAGTGGATGGAACCATGGAAGCGGAAGTGAATCATAGGTTGGGGGAGGGGGCGAAAATCCTGGGAGCCTTGAAGAATGTGTGGAAGTCGAAAACATTATCTCGGAAAGCAAAAATGGGTATGTTTGAAGGAATAGTGGTTCCCACCATGTTGCATGGTTGCTAGGCGTGGGCTATGGATAGAGTTGTGCACAGGAGGGTGGATGTGTTGGAAATGAGATGTTTGAGAACAATATTATGGTGTGAGGTGGTTTGATCGAGTAAGTAATGTAAGGGTAAGAGAGATTTTTTTTTTTTTTTTTTTTTTTTGCCGCTGTCTCCCGCGTTTGCGAGGTATCGCAAGGAAACAGACGAAAGAAATGGCCCAACCCACCCCCATACACATGTATATACATACGTCCACACACGCAAATACATATACCTACACAGCTTTCCATGGTTTACCCCAGACGCTTCACATGCCTTGATTCAATCCACTGACAGCACGTCAACCCCGGTATACCACATCGCTCCAATTCGCTCAATTCCTTGCCCTCCTTTCACCCTCCTGCATGTTCAGGCCCCGATCACACAAAATCTTTTTCACTCCATCTTTCCACCTCCAATTTGGTCTCCCTCTTCTCCTCGTTCCCTCCACCTCCGACACATATATTCTCTTGGTCAATCTTTCCTCACTCATTCTCTCCATGTGCCCAAACCATTTCAAAACACCCTCTTCTGCTCTCTCAACCACGCTCTTTTTATTTCCACACATCTCTCTTATCCTTACATTACTTACTCGATCAAACCACCTCACACCACACATTGTCCTCAAACATCTCATTTCCAGCAGATCCATCGTCCTGCGCACAACTCTATCCATGGCCCACGCCTCGCAACCATACAACATTGTTGGAACCACTATTCCTTCAAACATACCCATTTTTGCTTTCCGAGATAATGTTCTCGACTTCCACACATTCTTCAAGGCTCCCAGAATTTTCTCCCCCTCCCCCACCCTATGATCCACTTCCGCTTCCATGGTTCCATCCGCTGCCGGATCCACTCCCAGATATCTAAAACACTTCACTTCCTCCAGCTTTTCTCCATTCAAACTCACCTCCCAATTGACTTGACCCTCAACCCTACTGTACCTAATAACCTTGCTCTTATTCACATTTACTCTTAACTTTCTTCTTTCACACACTTTACCAAACTCAGTCACCAGCTTCTGCAGTTTCTCACATGAATCAGCCACCAGCGCTGTATCATCAGCGAACAACAACTGACTCACTTCCCAAGCTCTCTCATCCCCAACAGACTTCATACTTGCCCCTCTTTCCAAAACTCTTGCATTCACCTCCCTAACAACCCCATCCATAAACAAATTAAACAACCATGGAGACATCACACACCCCTGCCGCAAACCTACATTCACTGAGAACCAATCACTTTCCTCTCTTCCTACACGTACACATGCCTTACATCCTCGATAAAAACTTTTCACTGCTTCTAACAACTTTCCTCCCACACCATATATTCTTAATACCTTCCACAGAGCATCTCTATCAACTCTATCATATGCCTTCTCCAGATCCATAAATGCTACATACAAATCCATTTGCTTTTCTAAGTATTTCTCACATACATTCTTCAAAGCAAACACCTGATCCACACATCCTCTACCACTTCTGAAACCACACTGCTCTTCCCCAATCTGATGCTCTGTACATGCCTTTACCCTCTCAATCAATATCCTCCCATATAATTTACCAGGAATACTCAACAAACTTATACCTCTGTAATTTGAGCACTCACTCTTATCCCCTTTGCCTTTGTACAATGGCACTATGCACACATTCCGCCAATCCTCAGGCACCTCACCGTGAGTCATACATACATTAAATAACCTTACCAACCAGTCAACAATACAGTCACCCCCTTTTTTAATAAATTCCACTGCAATACCATCCAAACCTGCTGCCTTGCCGGCTTTCATCTTCCGCAAAGCTTTTACTACCTCTTCTCTGTTTACCAAATCATTTTCCCTAACCCTCTCACTTTGCACACCACCTTGACCAAAACACCCTATATCTGCCACTCTATCATCAAACACATTCAACAAACCTTCAAAATACTCACTCCATCTCCTTCTCACATCACCACTACTTGTTATCACCTCCCCATTTGCGCCCTTCACTGAAGTTCCCATTTGCTCCCTTGTCTTACGCACTTTATTTACCTCCTTCCAGAACATCTTTTTATTCTCCCTAAAATTTAATGATACTCTCTCACACCAACTCTCATTTGCCCTTTTTTTCACCTCTTGCAGAAGAGGGTGTTTTGAAATGGTTTGGGCACATGGAGAGAATGAGTGAGGAAAGATTGACCAAGAGGATATATATGTCGGAGGTGGAGGGAACAAGGAGAATTGGGAGACCAAATTGTAGGTGGAAAGATGGAGTGAAAAAGATTTTGAGTGATAGGGGCCTGAACATGCAGGAGGGTGAAAGGTGGGCAAGGATAGAGTGAATTGGATCAGTGTGGTATACCGGGGTTGACGTGCTGTCAATGGATTGAATCAGGGCATGTGAAGCATCTGGGGTAAACCATGGAATGTTGTGTGGGGCCTGGATGTGGAAAGGGAGCTGTGGTTTCGGGCATTATTGCATGACAGCTAGAGACTGAGTGTGAGTGAATGGGGCCTTTGTTGTCTTTTCATAGCGCTACCTTGCACACATGAGGGGGACGGGGGATGTTATTCCATGTGTGGCGAGGTGGCGATGGGAATGAATAAAGGCAGACAGTGTGCATTGTGTGCATGTGTATATATGTATGAGTCTGTGTGTGTATATATATGTGTAACTTGAGATGTATATGTATGTATATTTGCGTGTGTGGACGTGTATGTATATACATGTGTATGTGGGTGGTTTGGGCCATTTCTTTCGTCTGTTTCCTTGCGCTACCTCGCAAACGCGGAAGACAGCGACAAAGCAAAATAAATGAATATAAATATATTTTATTTTGTAGGATAGCAGCACCACTGGTGATGGACGAGTTGATGAACAACTGGAGTTGCTGTCTGAAAGAATTACGGGGTTAGTTAGTGAAGCTGAACGTTTGGGATCTGAAGGAAATGTTGAAGAGGCTCAGGGACTTCTAAAATTGTGTGATCAACTACGAGAAGAGAGAGATGCACTTCGTCGCAGTAGTGAGAACTCGGTGTGGCATCAGGTAATAAATAATTTTCATATGAATGTTGATTTCCAAGCAAATCAAGTAATTTATTTGTCTGTCATACAGCAGATGATACAGCTCTATCTGTCTATATATATCTGTGATGCTGGGTCAGAGGAGTGCAGCTTGACAGCCACTGAAGTGCTGGCTGACTCTGCAGCCACCACTAACCCTCCTGATATGCAGGCAGGTAGCACTGGTAATATACCTCCCTGGTTGGTGGTTTTCTACCAACTACTATCTCCTGGTATTGCAAAATAGTACTTTCATGTAGCATTTTTTAGGTATTTCCTTCATTTCCATGATAATTTTGTTATGAACAATAGAAGTGCACACAATTCTTGCAGTTGTTCTTAAAATTTTTTTGTTACTCATACAGTAAACTCTTGATTAAGAGACAAATAGGGGAAGGGCAGTCTTTTAATGCTGTTTGTTTGTTAAATCTCAAAAGTTTTTTATATGCTTACTAATGGACAAGGAAAGGAGACCTTTGTGAAGTACCAAGAGAGAATGAGTGTAGAATGGCAAAAGGTGAGAGCAAATGAAGTGAGGGGAGGGAGGGGAGAGGATTGTGATGTATTTAGGTTGGAGATGGGCAGATTAGAAAGGGTAATAAGTGGTGGGATGAAGAAGTAAAGTTTTTAGTTAAAAAGAGAGGCATTTAGATGATACTTACAAGGAAGGAATGCAAATGACTTGGAGATGTATAAGAGGAAGTGGCAGGAGGTCAAGAGGAAGGTGCAAGGTTGAATAAGAGGGCAAATTAGAGTTTGGGTGAAAGAGTATCATTTAACTTTAGGGAAAATAAAATGATGTTTTGAAAGGAGGTAAATAATGTGCGTAAGACAAGAGAACAAATGGGAACATCAATAAAGGGGGCAAAGAGGAAGTGTTAACAGATAGTGATGGAGTGAGGATCAGATGGAATAAGTATTTTGAAGGATTGTTGAATATGTTTGATGATAGAGTGGCAGATGTAGGATGTTTTGGTCAGGTTGTTGTATGAAGTGTGGGAGTCAGGGAGAGTGGTTTGGTGAAAAGAGAAAAGCTGGTGAAAGGCTGAAGGAAGATGAAATCCGGCAGAGCAGCAGGATTGAATGTAATTGCAGCTAAATTTATTAAAAAAGAATATTAGAAGGGGTGATTGTGTTGTTGATTGGTTGGTAAGGATATTTGGTGTATGTACTGATCATGGTGAAGTGCCTAAAGATTGGTGGAATGCATGTTTAGTGCCATTGTACAAAGGCAAAGGGGATAAAGATGAGTGTTCACACTACAGATGCATAAGTTTGTTGAGTATTCCTGGAAAATTGTATGGAAGGGTATTGATTCTGAGAGAGTGAAGGCATCTACCGAGCATCAGATTAGGGAGGAGCACTTTGGTTTTAGAATTGGTTGAGGATGTGTGAATCAGGTGTTTTCTTTCAAGAATGTATGTGAGAAATACTTAGAATACAGATGGATTTGCATGTAGCTCTTATGGATCTGGAAAAGGCAAATGATAAGAGTTGATAGAGATGCTTTGTGGAAGGTCTTATGAATATATGGTATGGAAAGTTTGTTGCTAGAAGCATTGAGAAATTTTTATGTAGTTTGTAAGGCATGTGTACAAGTAGGAAGAGAAGCGAGTGATTGGTTCCCACTGAAGCTCAGTCTGCGGCAGGGGTGTGTGATGTCCCCACTTTTGTTTGATTTGTTTATGGATGGAATGGTTAGGGAGGTAAATGCAAGAGTTTTGAAGAGAGGGATGAGTATGCAGTCTGTTGGGGATGAGAGGGCCAGGGAAGTGAGTCAATTTTTGTTTGCTGACGATACAGCACTGGAGGCTGATTCAAGTGAGAAACTGCAAAAGTGGGTGACTGAGTTTGGAAAAGTGTGTGGCAGGAGAAAGTTGAGAGTAAATGCTAATAAAAGCAAGGTTATTAGGTTCAGAAGGGTTGAGAGACAAGTTAGTTGGGATGTAAGTTTGAATACAGAAAAATTGGAGGAAGTGGAGTGTTTTCGATATCTATGAGTGGACTTGGCAGTGAATGGAACCATGGAAGTGGAAGTAAGTCATAAGGTGGGGGAGGGGTCCAAGGTTCTGAGAGCAATGAAAAATGTGTGGAAGGAGAGAACATTATCTCAGAGAGCAAAAATGGGTAGGTTTGAAGGAATAGTAGTTCCAACAATATTATATGGTTGTAAGGCATGGGCTATAGATAGGGTTGTATTAAGGAGGGTGGGTGTGTTAGAATTGAAATGTTGAGGACAGTATGTGGTGTGAGGTTGTTTGATCGACTAAGTGATGAAAGGGTAAACGATATGTATGGTAATGAAAAGAAAATAGTTTAGAGAGTAGAAGAGGTTGTGGTGAAATGGTTTGGACATATCGAGAGAATGATTGAGGAAAGGTTGACAAATAGGATATATGTGTCAGAGTTGGAGGGAACAAGGAGAAGCAGGTGAGCAAATTGGAGGTAGAAGGATGGATTGAAAAAGATTTTGAGCAATTGGGGCCTGAACAAGTAGGAGGGTGAAAGGCATGTAAGGAATAGAGTGAATTGTTGTTGTGTACTGGGGTCGATGTACTGTAATTGGACTGAACCAGGGCATATGAAAAGTCAGGGGTATACCATGGAAAGGTCTGTTGGGCCTGGGTGTGGATAGGAAGCTGTGGTTTCGTTGCATCACACATGACAGCCAGCGACTGAGTGTGAACGGATGTGGCCTTTTTACCTCTGTTTCGTGGTACTACCTCGCTGATACAGGGGGTGGTGATGCTGTCTTATGTGGGGACAGGGTGGTGTTAGGAATGGATGAAGGCGAGCAAATGTGAATATGTACATGTTCTCCCATGATACAGCTCTAGTAGCTGATTCAAGTGAGAAACTGCCGAAGTTGGTGACTGAGTTTGGAAAAGTGTGTGAAAGGAGAAAGTTGAGAGTAAATGTGAATAAGAGTAAGTTTGTTGAAGTGTTTTAGATATCTGGGAGTGAACTTAGCAGTAAATGGAACCATGGAAGTGAGTCACTGGGTGGGGGAGGAGAGAAGGTTCTTGGAGTGATAAAGAATGTGTGGAAAGAGATAACATTATCTTGGAGAGCAAAAATGGATGTGTTTGAAGAAATAGTAATTCCAACATTGTTTTATGTTTGTGAGACATGGGCTATAGATATGGTTGTGCAAAGGAGGGTAGGGTGGTTTGATCGAGTAAATAATGAAAGGGTAAGAGAGATGTGTGGAAATAAAAAGTGTGGTTGAGAGTGCAGAAGAGGATGTGTTGAAATAGTTTGGACATATGGAGAGAATGAGTGAGGAAAGATTGACAAAGAGGATATATGGTTTGGGAAAGTGTGTGTATGTGTGTGGAGGGGTATAATCTGGGCAAAACATGGATTGCATTGCTGATGAAGGATGAGCTTTGACACTTAAAGACTGTAAGGAAGAGCATTCAAGACTGATATGGGTGGGAATGATGATAGTCTATGAGTGGTGGATGATTGATCGTACTTATGTGTCTGGTAGTGAGAAGAGTGAGGAAGAGGGATGAATGTTCTGGGAGGAGCTGAGTAAGTGCCTCATCAGTTTTGATGCAAGGGATTAAACCTTCAGTCGAGGGGAATTTGAATGCCAGAATGGGTAATATGGCAGCTTAGGGTATAATCAGGGGCATGGAGCACCTGGTATACATGAAAATAGGGAACAGCTTGTCCAGGTGTGTTATGAGAAAGTGTTGGCAGTTGGAATAACTTGGTTTAAAAAAAGGTGGGAGTAAGTGAGCTTGGAAAGGAGAGCTGCGTGAAGAAATACCAGGATACATTGAGTGCAGAATTATAAAGGGTGAAATTAAATGAGGAGGAGTGGGTGAGGAATGGGAGGTGTTTAGGGAAGCAGTACAGTCTTGTACAAGAGATGTATTTAGCATGTGAAAGATGGGAGATGGACAGATTAGAATAGATAGTGAGTGGTTTGACAAAGAAGTAAAAGTTGCTGGTGAAAGAGAAAGAGTGATGTTTGGATGATACTTAAAAGGAAGGACTGCAAATGATTGGGAAATGTATTAGATAAAGTGGCAAGAGGTCAAAAAGAAGCTGCAGGGGTTGAAACAGAGGACAAATGAGAGTTGGGGTTAGTGAGTATCAGTAAACTGTAGGGAGAATAAGATGTTTTGGAAGGATGTTAATAATATGCAAAAAATGAGAGGACAAATAGGAACATTGGTGAAGAGGGCAAAAGGGGAAGTTGTAACAGGTAGAGATGAAGTAAGGATATGGAGTGAGTATTTTGAAGGACTGACCAACGAATATGTTTTCTCACAGGATGGCAGATGTAGGGTGTTTGGGTTAGGGTGGTATGCAAAGTGAGAGAGTCATGGAGAGGGGCTTGGTGAAGAGAGAGTAGGTTGTGAAAGTCTTGCGCAAGGTGAAATGTGGCAAGGCAGCTGGAGTGGATGGTATTACAGTTGAATTCATTAAAAAAAAAGGGGGGTAACTATGTTTGTTTTTTGTGTAGTTGGCTTAAAGAAGCTAACAAAGACCTTATTGACTGAAATTTAACTGGAAAAGGTGTGAATATGTTCCTCATATAAAATAATTACACCCCTATCCTCTGTAGTAAGTAAAATTTATGGACCACTACTAACACAGAGGAAGTTGAGTCACAGGTTTGATACTTAAAATTATTATTAAGTAAATGAGAAAACTAATATTCTTTTTTATTATGATTTTAACAGGCTGCAGAGATGGCAGCCTCTCAGGAGAAGCAGATGGAAGTGTGTGAAGTGTGTGGTGCATTTCTTATCGTGGGTGATGCTCAGCAGCGTATTGATGACCACCTCACTGGCAAACAACATGTTGGTTTTGCTAAGCTTCGTCAAGCGATACAGGAAATCAGAGATGTAAGAGACATGTATTGCAGTTGTTTTATGACAGCAATTTGATGGTGTGAATTAATTTTAATTTTTTTTTTTAGGAATTTTGTAAGGTTATGTGGGCTTGTAGTTGACTTTAAGGTATCCGGTAAATGAGTAGATGACTTTCTGTTATTAAACCTCTGCTATACTTCTTTATGTAATCCAGTGCCTCATTCTATAACCTATTTCTATACTTTCCAAAAAGTACCTTAATGTTTGGACTCGAGCTGGACATGTAGATCAGGTGTCCACCCCAACGTGTCATGAAAAGAGTCCCTCAGGACTTTTACCTATGCATGCTAGTTTGTTTCATTTCCCTTCAGACACCAAGCATTTTTCCTTCACCATAGAAATGTACATTGATATAGCCCAATCCAAAGAAGAGTAACAGATGAAATCCTTCAAATAGTTGTTCTTTAGCTATTTATCTATCTTTCTATCCTTTTGATGCCCATTCTCTTTGGGAACTATGGTTTTGACTTTCTGTCTTGAAATACTTTGAATCTAAGTGATTTCTGTACTTTTTGGTCATGAACTCTTAAGTTCTGTTCCTCATATCCAGTATGGTTTTTGTGTCTCCAGCAAAGAAGTTACACATCGGTCTGCAAAGTAACCTGTCTTAACTTAAAAAGCCTAAATCAGATATGACACACAACCGTTGTCTTGATTTTGCTGGACTTATTCCCCTTATATAGGGATTAACCCTCATATTAACCTTAGTCATACTGTGAATTGAAAAGTATGAATCATATATTCATGATATATATTTTATATAAGGCAAGACAGCATTGACATACTTGCCTTACCCATGGCCAGTTCAGTTGAAAAGAGTAAGAGAAAAACAAGGAAGAAATCAGAGCCCTTGGATGTTTGTAGAAGTGACTCTTACAGGCAGTTCTCCACAGAGAACCTTTGGCAGGCAGCATCCGAAGGCTTGCCACGGGCCCAAGCTTTGGTCGCAGGGACAATACTGACAGCTCTTGAGAGCAATGGCCAATGTGATACTCCATGCCCCTGCTTTGTGATGGGGATAGGTTAAAAAAAAATCTGTTGTTTTAGTGTTTTGCGTTATGAGCTGTTGTAACATGTTAGAAGGAGTTATCTTCCAGATCATATTTTTTTCCTTGTATATGTATTTTACCTGAAACAACATAGTTTACCAATTATTTTACCATGTTCTATCAGTATGTAATTCAGATGTTATATAATGAAAACTCACTGGTTAAGGTACTGAAAACAAAAGTGATGATGAAGACTTGGCTATGCCCTTATCTTTTTACCCCTCATCAAACTGCCTAGGCATCTCTACTTAAATATAAGTGATGGTATTACATTCTTTACCACTGCATTGGCAGTTTCTTATATTTTTGATATAAACTGAAATGGATGTTCGCACAGGAAGATTTGACAAACCTATAGGTGACCTAGACAATCATGACTACTGTAGAAAAATGAAACAGAGTGTTTCTCTGTATAAGATACAGTCCTGTCCAGCAAGTGGATCTATCCATGTATCTGTGTCTCTGATTCCTGTTCCCTTTGGGAACTTCCTCAGGGGAATGGCCACTACAAATGTGTGTCCATAGCTGAACTCCACTCCTGCTTCTTAGCCTTTATTGCTTCACCATTAAGAGGCCACTGGCAGAGCGCAACACTAGCACAGTGTTTCCAGAGGCTCCTGCCAAATGTTCATGTGGACTATTTCAACCTAATGTGTCTATCTAATGCTCCTACCCAATGTTTAACCCATTACTTTTCCTAATGCTCCTATCTAATGTTCTTACCTTGAAGGTAAAGACATTCTTACCTAATGCCTTTGTCTCGTGTTCCTACTTACTACTTTAATCTATTTCTTCTACGAGTTTGCCAAAAGGCATTGCTAGTGCATAGCATTCATCACAGGAAAATCTAGAGTTATGAAGAATGAGCTGTGTGAGTTAAGTGTGGTCAAGTGTTATGTGTGACAAGGAGAGATTGTACGTTTGTAGACAGAATGCCAGCACACCTCTTGTGAGTGAGGCAGAAAGAAAAGGCAGCTACCTCAGTCAGAGAAGTGCAGCTTAAAAACAGATGAAGTGCTTGCTTGCTATGAAACCATCACTAAACCACCTGATACCCAGGCAGGTAGTACTGGTAATATACCTCCCTGGCCACTGGCTGCCAACCAACTACTACCTTACAACCTTAGATACAAAAAAAAAATATCCATTTCATCAGTGGACAGGATTATAAATTTTGAATCATTGTGCTCTACTGTCATCATGAAATACATGATGATTAAAAAACTTATCTTTCCTCTTTTTGTATTTTATTGTGAGAGGAGAAGATTGATGGTTATCAACCATTCCTATGAGTGAAATTTAAAGCAAAAGTTTTGGTGGTATTATTGTACAGGATGCAGATGAAGTTACAACTATTTATTTGCCCTCCTTCTTGCTGGTGATGACAATACAACCCAAATTCTAAAGTTGAAATATTGGATGTTAATGTGCTGAGAGGTGCAACTGGAGAGATGTCTGATCATTATCTTGTGGAGGCGAAGGTGAAGATATGTAGAGGTTTTCAGAAAAGAAGAGAGAATGTTGGGGTAAAGAGAGTGGTGAGAGTAAGTGAGCTTGGGAAGGAGACTTGTGTGAGGAAGTACCAGGAGAGACTGAGTACAGAATGGAAAAAGATGAGAATAAAGGACATAAGGGGAGTGAGGGAGGAATGGGATGTGATGGCTTGCACAAAAGATGCTTGTGGCATGAGAAGTGTGGGAGGTGGGCAGATTAGAAAGGGTAGTGAGTGGTGGGATGAAAAAGTAAGATTATTAGTGAGAGAGAAGAGAGGGGCATTTGGACTATTTTTGCAGGGAAAAAATGCAAATGAGTGGGAGATGTATAAAAGAAAGAGGCAGGAGGTCAAGAGGAAAGTGCAAGAGGCGAAAAAGAGGGCAAATGAGAGTTGGGGTGAGAGAGTATCATTAAATTTTAGGGAGAATAAAAAGATGCTTTGGAAGGAGGTAAATAAAGTGCGTAAGACAAGGGAACAAATGGGAACATCAGTGAAGGGGGCTAATGGGGAGGTGATAAGAAGTAGTGGTGATGTGAGAAGGAGATGAGTGAGTATTTTGAAGGTTTGCTGAATATGTTTGATGATAGAGTGGCAGATATAGGGTATTTTGGTCAAGGTGGTGTGCAGAGTGAGAGGGTTAGGGAGAATGATTTGGTAAACAGAGAAGGGGTAGTAAAAGCTTTGCGGAAGATGAAAGCCGGCTAGGCAGCGGCTTTGGATGGTGTTGCAGTGGAATTTATTGAAAAAGGCGGTGACTGTATTGTTGACTGGTTGGTAAGGGTATTTGATATATGTATGACTCATGGTGAGGTACCTGAGGATTGGCAAAATGCTTGCATATTGCCACTGTACAAAGGCAAATGGGATAAAAGTGAGTGTTCAAATTACAGAGGTAATTTGTTGAGTATTCCTGGGAAATTATATGGGAGGATATTGATTGAGAGGGTGAAGGCATGTTCAGAGCATCAGATTGGGGAAGAGCAGTGTGGTTTCAGAAGTGGTAGAGGGTGTGTGGATCAGGTGTTTGCTTTGAAGAATGTATGTGAGAAATACTTAGAAAAGCAGGTGGATTTATATGTGACATTTATGTATCTGTAGAAGGCATATGATAGAGTTGATAGAGATGGTTTGTGGAAGGTATTGGGAGTATGTGGTGTGGGAGGCAAGTAGTTAGAAGTGGTAAAAAGTTGTTATCGAGGATGTAAGGCATGTGTACATGTAGGAAGAGAGGAAAGTGATTGGTTTTCGGTGAATGTTGGTTTGCGGCAGGGGTGCATGATGTCTCCATGGCTGTTTAATTTGTTTATGGATGGGGTTGTTAGGGAGGTGACTGCAAGAGTTTTGGGAAGAGGGGCGACTTTGCAGTCTGTTGTGGATGAGAGAGCTTGGGAAGTGTCAGTTGTTGTTCGCTGATGATTTGGTAAACAGAGAAGGGGTAGTAAAAGCTTTGCGGAAGATGAAAGCCGGCTAGGCAGCGGCTTTGGATGGTGTTGCAGTGGAATTTATTGAAAAAGGCGGTGGCTGATTTGAGTGAGAAATTGCAGAAGCTGGTGACTGAGTTTGGTGATGTGTGTGAAAGAGGAAAGCTAAAAGTAAATGTGAATAAGAGCAAGGTTATGAGGTACAGTACGGTTGAGGGACAAGTCAGTTGGGAGGTGAGTTTGAATGGAGAGAAGCTGGAGGGAGTTAAATGTTTTAGATATCTGGGAGTAGATTTAGCAGCAGATGTAACCATGGAAGCAGAAGTGAGTCATAGGGTTGGGGAGGAGCAAAAGTTCTGGGAGTGTTGAAAAATGTGTGGAAGTCGAGAATGTTATCTTGGAAGGCAAAAATGGGTATGTTTGAAGGAATAGTGGTTCCAACAATGTTGTATGGTTGCGGGGCGTGGGCTTTAGATAGAGTTGTGTGGAGGAGGGTGGATGTGCTGGAGGTGAGATGTTTGAGGACAATGTGTGGTGTGGGATGGTTTGATCGAGTAAGTAATGAAAGGGTAAGAGAGATGTGTGGTAGTAGGGAGAGTGTGGTCGAGAGAGCAGAAGGGGGTGTTTTGAAGTGGTTTGGTCACATGGAGAGAATGAGTGAGGAAAGATTGACAAAGAGGATATATGTGTCAGTGGTGGAGGGAACAAGAAGTGGGAGACCAAATTGGAGGTGGAAAGATGGAGTGATAAAGATTTTGAGTGATAGGGGCCTGAACATGCAGGAGGGTGAAAGGCGTGCAAGGAATAGAGTAAATTGGAATGATGTGGTATACCGGGGTCGACGTGCCATCGATGGATTGAACCAGGGCATGTGAAGCGTCTGGGGTAAACCATGGAAAGTTGTGTGGGGCTTGGTTGTGGAAAGGGAGCTGTGGTTATGGTGCTTTGTACATGACAGCTAGAGACTGAGTGTGAATGAATGTGACCTTTGTTGTCTTTTCCTAGCGCTACCTCGTGCACATGCGGGGGAAGGGGTTGTCATTTCATGTGTGATGGAGTGGCGATGGGAATGAATAAAGGCAGACACTATGAATTATGTACATGTGTATATATGTATATGTCTGTGTGTGTATATATATGTATACGTTGAGGTGTGTAGGTATGAATATGTGTGTGTGTGGATGTGTATGTTTATACATGTGTATGTGGGTGGGTTGGGCTATTATTTCGTCTGTTTCCTTGCGCTACCTCGCTAACGCTGGAGACAACGACAAAGTATGATAAGAGAAAAGTAAAAAAATAGTATAATGTACATATAGATAGTTCATTTCTGTATAAACACATAAAATAAGAAATATGATATTTGGATTTTTTTCTCTCTGTTCCTTCTTTTGGAAAATTAAAAAAAAAAAAAAAAAAGAAAAAAAAACGAGAGGGGAGGATTTCCAGCCCCCCGCTCCCTTCCCTTTTAGTCGCCTTCTACGACACGCAGGGAATACGTGGGAAGTATTCTTTCTCCCCTATCCCCAGGGATTGTAGTGGGAGTGATATTCGTCGTTCTCGAGCAGTGCGGGTCAGGTGGATCTCCTCACAGCAGATGCGCGTTGTTTTCTCAGTACTATTCGGTAGTATTTATCTGATAAGTTTAGATATTTCTCACTGGTAAGTAATATAGGCGCTTAAGGTTCATGATAACTAAACCATACGCAGTCAGGACTTGTGTGTTTTTCTTTTGATTGTGGCCATCGAATTCGTACGGTGGTTTGGCAAAGTGAATTGTGGACCAAACTTATTTTCACCCGGTGGGGAATCTGAAAAAAGATGTCTTAGGACAAGCGACGTTTAAATAGTGTAGGCCTCCGGTCTTGGAAGTCTTTTAAACTATTTCTCCAGGTTAGTCATTTAATCAAACTGCATTGTATTTATTGTTAACATTTGGAAATAAAAATGCTTACATGTTCTGCTTTCTTAATCATTCTTTTTCTGGCATACTAGATAAATGGATCTTCCATTCCAAAAAAAATACCAGTATGTATTCTAGTTCCTGGGTGTCGTAAGAGGGCAGTAAATAGGGCGGAGGGTAGGGAAGTGAAAAATCGTTTGCGTAACAGTAGGAAGAGACGACGGAGCCATGCGAGGAATTTTCCTTGGCATCTCCGTCGTTCATGTTACCTCGCTTAAGGCGAGAAAGCTTGAGAGAAATTTATACTTCGCGTCCTTCATACGTGTCCGCCGTTTCCCGCGTGAGTGAGTTTGAGGCAGAAACTAGCTACATGTGTTTTGCATTGAAATCATAGCCCGATATCTGCAGTCATGCTCCACAGATCTTTGGTGTTTCCCAGCCATCCCCTGGTTCTGTCCATTGACAACTCGTCGCCTCTCTATGTACCACATGGTTTCAGTTCATTCCATCCCGTGCACGTCTTTCACCCTCTTGCATTTTCGGGCCTCGAGCACTTCTAAAACCTTTTTCATTCCATCCTTCCATCTTCGGTTCGGGCTGCACTGTCTCTTTGTCCCTTCCACTTCAGGCATATCCTCAGTCAGCCAACCTCTCCCCACTCCAAAGGAGTCAACATTCCATGCTCCTGAAGTAGCATAACCTTGGGCTACAAGAGCCCTTAGAAGAGATCCAGGACTTTCTTAGAGGTCATGCTGTATATATATATATATATATATATATATATATATATATATATATATATATATATATATATATACACTCCCTGGGGATAAGGGAGAAAGAATACTTCCCACGTATTCCCTGCGTGTCGTAAAAGGCGACTAAAAGGGGAGGGAGCGGGGGGCTGGAAATCCTCCCCTCTCGTTTTTTTTTTAATTTTCCAAAAGAAGGAACAGAGAATTGGGCCAGGTGAGGGTATTCCCTCAAAGGCCCAGTCCTCTGTTCTTAACGCTACCTCGCTAATGCGGGAAATGGCGAATAGTTTGAAAGAAAAGGATTTTTTTCTGGGGACACAAAAGAACAAATGGGAAAATCAGTGAAGGGGGCTAATGGGGAGGTAATAACGAGTGATGGTGAAGTTAGAAGGAGATTCAGTGAATATTCTGAAGGTTTATTAAATGTATTTGATGATAGAGTGGCAGATGTAGAGTGTTTTGGTCTGGTTGGTGTGCAAAGTGAGTTGGTCAGGGAGAATGATTTGGTGAACAGAGAAGAGGTAGTGAAATCTTTTTGGAAGATGAAAGCCAGCAAGGCAGCGGGTTTGGATGATATTGCAGTGGAATTTATATAAAGGGGGTGATTGTGTTGTTGATTGGTTGGTAAGGATATTCACCATATTTTTGGATCATGATGAAGTGCCTGAAGATTGGTGGAATGCATTCATAGTGCCATTGTACAAAGGCAAAGAGGATAAAGGTGAGTGTTCAAATAACAGAGGCATAAGTTTGTTTGAGTATTCCTGGGAAATATATGGGAGGGTACTGATTGAGAGGGTAAAGGCATGTACAGAGCATCAGATTGGTTTCAGAATTGGTAGAGGATGTGTGTACCAGGTGTTTGCTTTGAAGAATGTATGTGACAACTACTTAGAAAAACATATAGATTTGTATGTAGCATTTGTGGATCTGGAGAAGGCATGTGATGGGGTTGATAGAGATGCTTTGTGGAATGTTTTAAGAGTATATGGCATGGGAGGTAAGTTGCTAGAAGCAGTGAAAAGTTTTTATCGAGGATGTAAGGTATGTGTACGAGTAGGAAGAGAGGAAAGTGATTGGTTCCCAGTGAATGTTGGTTTGCAGCATGGGTGCGTGATGTCTCCATGTTTGTTTTACTTGTTTATGGATGGGGTTGTTAGGGAGGTGAATGCATGAGTTTTGGAGAGAGGGGCAAGTATGCAGTCTGTTGTGGATGAGAGGGCTTGGGAAGTGAATTACTGTTGTTTGCTGATGGCTGATTCGAGTGAGAAACTGCAGAAGCTGGTGACTGAGTTTGGTAAAGTGTGTGAAAGAAGAAAGCTGAGAGTAAATGTGAATAAGAGCAAGGTTATTACGTACAGGAGGGTTGAAGGACAAGGCAATTGGGAGGTAAGTTTGAATCAATGGAGAAAAACTGGAGGAAGTAAAGTGTTTTAGATATCTAGGAGTGGATTTGGCAGCGGATGGAACCATGGAAGCGGAAGTGGGTCACAGGGTGGGGAAGGGGGTGAAAGTTCTGGGAGCATTGAAAAATGTGTGGAAGGTGAGAACATTTTCTCAGAAGGCAAAAAAGTGTATGTTTGAAGGAAACATTTTCTCAGAAGGCAAAAAAGTGTATGTTTGAAGGAATTGTGATTCCAACAATGTTATATAGTTGTGAGGTGTGGGCTATACTTATGGTTGTGCGAAGGAGGGTGGATGTGTTGGAAATGAGATGTTTGAGGACAATATGTGTATGGGAGGTGGTTTAATCGAGTAAGTAATGAAAGGGTCAGAGAGATGTGTGGTAATAAAAAGAGTGTGGTTGAGAGAGCAGAAGAGGGTGTTTTGAAATGGTTTGGCCACATGGAGAGAATGAGTGAGGAAAGATTGACAGAGAGGATATATGTGTCAGAGGTAGAGGGAATGAGGAGACATGGGAGACCAAATTGAAGGTGGAAGGATGGAGTGAAAAAGATTTTGAGCGATGGGGGCCTGAACATGCAGGAGGTGAAAGGTGTACAAGGAATAGAGTGAATTGGAATGATGTGGTATACCAGGGTTGACGTGCTATCAGTGGATTGAACCAGGGCATGTGAAGCGTCTGGGGTAAACCATGGAAAGTTTTTTGGGGCCTGGATGTGGAAAGGGACCTGTGGTTTTGGTGCATTGTACATGACGGCTTGAGACTAAGTGTGAACGAACATGTCCTTTGTTGTCTTTTCCTAGCTCTGCTTCGTGCAAGTGTGGGGGGAGGGGGCTGTCATTTCATGTGCGGCGGGGTGGCGACTGGAGTGAATAGAGGCAGCAAGTATGAATTATGAACATGTGTGTATACGTATATGTCTGCGTATGTATATATATATATGTATATGTTGAAATGTATAGGTATGTATATGTGCTTGTGTGGATGTGTATGTATATACATGTGTATGTGGGTGGGTTGGGCCATTCTTTCGTCTGTTTCCTAGCGTTGCCTCGCTAACGCGGGAGACCGATAAATTATAATAAGTAAAATAAAAGAATATTTTTTTTTTTCGCTGTCTCCCGTGTTTGTGAGGTAGCGCAAGGAAACAGACAAAAGAAATGGCCCAACCCACCCCCATACACATGTATATACATACGTCCACACACGCAAATATACATACCTACACAGCTTTCCATGGTTTACCCCAGACGCTTCACATGCCCTGATTCAATCCACTGACAGCACGTCAACCCCGGTATACCACATCGATCCAATTCACTCTATTCCTTGCCCTCCTTTCACCCTCCTGCATGTTCAGGCCCCGATCACACAAAATCTTTTTCACTCCATCTTTCCACCTCCAATTTGGTCTCCCACTTCTCATCGTTCCCTCCACCTCCGACACATATATCCTCTTGGTCAATCTTTCCTCACTCATTCTCTCCATGTGCCCAAACCATTTCAAAACACCCTCTTCTGCTCTCTCAACCACGCTCTTTTTATTTCCACACATCTCTCTTACCCTTACATTACTTACTCGATCAAACCACCTCACACCACACATTGTCCTCAAACATCTCATTTTCAGCACATCCATCCTCCTGCGCACAACTCTATCCATAGCCCACGCCTCGCAACCATACAACATTGTTCGAACCACTATTCCTTCAAACATAGCTATTTTTGCTTTCCGAGATAATGTTCTCGACTTCCACACATTCTTCAAGGCTCCCAGGATTTTTGCCCCCTCCCCCACCCTATGATCCACTTCCGCTTCCATGGTTCCATCCGCTGCCAGATCCACTCCCAGATAT
Source organism: Panulirus ornatus (assembly GCF_036320965.1). Lineage (NCBI taxonomy): Eukaryota > Metazoa > Arthropoda > Malacostraca > Decapoda > Palinuridae > Panulirus > Panulirus ornatus. The sequence continues at coordinate 40,094,904 of NC_092278.1, forward strand.
CTAAAACACTTCACTTCCTCCAGTTTTTCTCCATTCAAACTCACCTCCCAATTGACTTGACCCTCAACCTTACTGTACCTAATAACCTTGCTCTTATTCACATTTACTCTTAACTTTCTTCTTTCACACACTTTACCAAACTCAGTCACCAGCTTCTGCAGTTTCTCACATGAATCAGCCACCAGCGCTGTATCATCAGCGAACAACAACTGACTCACTTCCCAAGCTCTCTCATCCCCAACAGACTTCATACTTGCCCCTCTTTCCAAAACTCTTGCATTCACCTCCCTAACAACCCCATCCATAAACAAATTAAACAACCATGGAGACATCACACACCCCTGCCGCAAACCTACATTCACTGAGAACCAATCACTTTCCTCTCTTCCTACATGTACACATGCCTTACATCCTCGATAAAAACTTTTCACTGCTTCTAACAACTTGCCTCCCACACCATATATTCTTAATACCTTCCACAGAGCATCTCTATCAACTCTATCATATGCCTTCTCCAGATCCATAAATGCTACATACAAATCCATTTGCTTTTCTAAGTATTTCTCACATACATTCTTCAAAGCAAACACCTGATCCACACATCCTCTACCACTTCTGAAACCACACTGCTCTTCCCCAATCTGATGCTCTGTACATGTCTCCACCCTCTCAATCAATACCCTCCCATACAATTTACCAGGAATACTCAACAAACTTATACCTCTGTAATTTGAGCACTCACTCTTATCCCCTTTGCCTTTGTACATTTTTATTATTTATATTTATTTATTTTGCTTTGTCGCTGTCTCCCGCATTGCGAGGTAGCGCAAGGAAACAGACAAAAGAAATGGCCCAACCCACCCCCATACACATGTATATACATACACGTCCACACACGCAAAAATACATACCTATACATCTCAATGTAGACATATATATACACACACAGACACATACATATATACCCATGCACACAATTCACACTGTCTGCCTTTATTCATTTCCATCGCTACCTCGCCACACATGGAATACCACCCCCCCCCTCATGTGTGTGAGGTAGCGCTACGAAAAGACAACAAAGGTCCCATTCGTTCACACTCAGTCTCTAGCTGTCATGCAATAATGCCCGAAACCACAGCTCCCTTTCCACATCCAGGCCCCACACTACTTTCCATGGTTTACCCCAGACGCTTCACATGCCCTGATTCAATCCACTGACAGCACGTCAACTCCAGTATACCACATTGATCCAATTCACTCTATTCCTTGCCCGCCTTTCACCCTCCTGCATGTTCAGGCCTCGATCACTCAAAATCTTTTTCACTCCATCTTTCCACCTCCAATTTGGTCTCCCACTTCTCCTCGTTCCCTCCACCTCCGACACATATATCCTCTTGATCAATCTTTCCTCACTCATTCTCTCCATGTGCCCAAACCATTTCAAAACACCCTCTTCTGCTCTCTCAACCACGCTCTTTTTATTTCCACACATCTCTCTTACCCTTACATTACTTACTCGATCAAACCACCTCACACCACACATTGTCCTCAAACATCTCATTTCCAGCACATCCACCCTTTTGCGCGCAACTCTATCCATAGCCCACGCCTCGCAACCATACAACATTGTTGGAACCACTATTCCTTCAAACATACCCATTTTTGCTTTCCGAGATAATGTTCTCGACTTCCACACATTCTTCAAGGCTCCCAGGATTTTCGCCCCCTCCCCCACCCTATGATCCACTTCCGCTTCCATGGTACCATCCGCTGCCAGATCCACTCCCAGATATCTAAAACACTTTACTTCCTCCAGTTTTTCTCCATTCAAACTTACCTCCCAATTAACTTGACCGTCAACCCTACTGTACCTAATAAACTTGCTCTTATTCACATTTACTCTTAACTTTCTTCTTTCACACACTTTACCAAACTCAGTCACCAGCTTCTGCAATTTCTCACATGAATCAGCCACCAGCGCTGTATCATCAGCGAACAACAACTGACTCAATTCCCAAGCTCTTTCATCCACAACAGACTTCATACTTGCCCCTCTTTCCAAATCTCTTGCATTCACTTCCCTAACAACCCCATCCATAAACAAATTAAACAACCATGGAGACATCACACACCCCTGCCGCAAACCTACATTCACTGAGAACCAGTCACTTTCCTCTCTTCCTACACGTACACATGCCTTACATCCTCGATAAAAACTTTTCACTGCTTCTAACAACTTGCCTCCCACACCATATATTCTTAATACCTTCCACGGAGCATCTCTATCAACTCTATCATATGCCTTCTCCAGATCCATAAATGCTACATACAAATCCATTTGCTTTTCTAAGTATTTCTCACATACATTCTTCAAAGCAAACACCTGATCCACACATCCTCTACCACTTCTGAAACCACACTGCTCTTCCCCAATCTGATGCTCTGTACTTGCCTTCACCCTCTCAATCAATACCCTCCCATATAATTTACCAAGAATACTCAACAAACTTATACCTCTGTAATTTGAGCACTCGCTCTTATCTCCTTTGCCTTTGTACAATGGCACTATGCACGCATTCTGCCAATCCTCAGGCACCTCACCATGAGTCATACATACATTAAATAACCTTACCAACCAGTCAACAATACAGTCACCCCCTTTATTTTTATTATTATTTTTGTCTAAGTATAATGCTGGTGGCTGATTCAGGTGAGAAACTGCAGAAGCTGGTGCCTGAGTTTGGTAGTGTGTGAAAGAAGAAAGCTGAGAGTAAATGTGAATAAGAGCAAGGATATTAGGTACAGTAAGGTTGAGGGACAAGTCAGTTGGGAGGTAAGTTTGAATGGAGAAAAACTGAAGGAAGTGAAGTGTTTTAGATGTCTAGGAGTGGATTTGGCAGCGGATGGAACCGTGGAAGCATAAGTGAGAAGGGGTTGAAAGATCTGGGAGCGTTGAAGAATGTGTGAAAGACGAGGACATTGTCTTGGAAAGCAAAAATGGGTATGTTTGAAGGAATAGTGGTTCCAACAATGTTATACAGTTGCGAGGCATGGGCTATGGATAGAGTTGTGCGGAGGAGGGCGGATGTGTTCGAAATGAGATGTTTGAGAACAGTATGTGGTGTGAGGTGGTTTGATCGAGTAAGTAATGAAAGGGTTAGAGAGATGTGTGGTAATAAAAAGAGTGTGGTCGAGAGAGCAGAAGAGGGTGTTTTGAAATGGTTTGTTCACATAGAGAGAATGAGTACGGAAAGATTGACAAAGAGGATATATGTTTCGGAGGTGGAGGGAACGAGAAGTGAGAGACCAAATTGGAGGTGGATTTTTTTTTTTTTTTTTTTTTTTTTTTTTTTGTCACTGTCTCCCGCGTTTGCGAGGTAGCGCAAGGAAACAGATGAAAGAAATGGCCCAACCCAGCCCAATACACATGTATATACATACGTCTACACACGCAAATATACATACCTACAGAGCTTTCCATGGTTTACCCCAGACGCTTCACATGCCCTGATTCAATCCACTGACAGCACGTCAACCCTGGTATACCACATCGATCCAATTCACTCTATTCCTTGCCCTCCTTTCACCCTCCTGAATGTTCAGGCCCTGATCACACAAAATCTTTTTCACTCCATCTTTCCACCTCCAATTTGGTCTCCCACTTCTCCTCGTTCCCTCCACCTCCGACACATATATCCTCTTGGTCAATCTTTCCTCCCTCATTCTCTCCATGTGCCCAAACCATTTCAAAATACCCCCTTATGCTCTCTCAACCACGCTCTTTTTATTTCCACACATCTCTCTTACCCTTACATTACTTACTCGATCAAACCACCTCACACCACACATTGTCCTCAAACATCTCATTTCCAGCACATCCATCCTCCTGCGCACAACTCTATCCATAGGCCACGCCTCTCAACCATACAACATTGTTAGAACCACTATTCCTTCAAACATAGCCATTTTTGCTTTCCGAGATAATGTTCTCGACTTCCACACATTCTTCAAGGCTCCCAGAATTTTCGCCCCCTCCCCCACCCTATGATCCACTTCCGCTTCCATGGTTCCATCCGCTGCCAGATCCGCTCCCAGATATCTAAAACACTTTACTTCCTCCAGTTTTTCTCCATTCAAACTTACCTCCCAATTGACTTGACCCTCAACCCTACTGTACTTAATAACCTTGCTCTTATTCACATTTACTCTTAACTTTCTTCTTTCACACACTTTACCAAACTCAGTCACCAGCTTCTGCAGTTTCTCACATGAAACAGGAACCAGCGCTGTATCACCAGCGAACAACAACTGACTCACTTCCCAAGTCTCATCCCCAACAGGCTTCATACTTGCCTCTCTTTCCAAAACTCTTGCATTCACCTCCCTAACAACCCCATCCATGAACAAATTAAACAACCATGGAGACATCACACACCCCTGCCGCAAACCTACATTCACTGAGAACCAGTCACTTTCCTCTCTTCCTACACGTACACATGCCTTACATCCTCGATAAAAACTTTTCACTGCTTCTAACAACTTGCCTCCCACACCATATATTCTTAATACCTTCCACAGAGCATCTCTATCAATTCTATCATATGCCTTCTCCAGATCCATAAATGCTACATACAAATCCATTTGCTTTTCTAAGTATTTCTCACATACATTCTTCAAAGCAAACACCTGATCCACACATCATCTACCACTTCTGAAACCACACTGCTCTTCCCCAATCTGATGCTCTGTACATGCCTTCACCCTCTCTCTCAATACCCTCCCATATAATTTACCAGGAATACTCAACAAACTTATACCTCTGTAATTTGAGCACTTACTCTTATCTCCTTTGCCTTTGTACAATGGCACTATGCACACGCATTCTTGCCAATCCTCAGGCACCTTCACCATGATCATACATACATTAAATAACCTTACCAACAACCAGACAACAATACAGTCAACCCCCTTTATTTTTAGTATTATTTTTGTCTAAGTAAATGCTGGTGGCTGAGTCAGGTGATAAACTGCAGAAGCTGTGCCTGAGTTTTGTAGGTTGGGGTGTGAAAGAAGAAAGCTGAGAGTAAATGTTGAATAAGAGCAAGGATATTAGGTACAGTAAGGTTGAGGGCCAAGTCAGTTGGGAGGTAAGTTTGAATGAGAAAAACTGAAGGAAGTGAATGTTTTTTAGATGTCTTAGGAGTGGATTTGGCAGCGAGTGAACCGTGAAGCAAAAGTGCGAAGGGGTTGAAAGATCTGGGAGGCGTTGAAAATGTGTGAAAGAACGAGGACATTGTCTTGGAAAGCAAAAATGGGTATGTTGATAAGGAATAGTGGTTCAACAATGTTATCAGTTGCGAGGCATGGGCTATGGATAGAGTGTGCCGGAGAGGGCGAATGTCGAAATGAGTTGTTTGAGAACATATGTGGTGTGAGGTGGTTTGATCGAGTAAGTAATGAAAGGGATTAGAGGAGATGTGTGGTAATAAATAAGTGTGGTTCGAGAGAGCAGAAGAGGGAGTTTTGAAATGGTTTTGTTCACATGTAGAGAGAAAGAGTACGAGAAAAGATTGACAAAGAGGATATATTTTCGGTAGGTGGAGGAAACGAGAAGTAGAGACCAAATTGGAGGTGGATTTTTTTTTTTTTTTTTTTTTTTTTTTTTTGTCACTGTCATCCCGCGTTTTTGCCGAGGTAGCGCAATTATACAGATGAAAAAGAAATGGCCCAAACCCATCCCAATACACATTATATTACATACTTCTACATCAACCAAATATACATACCTACAGAGCTTTCCATGGTTTACCCCAGACGCTTCACATGTCCCTGAATCAATCCACTGACAGCACGTCAACCCCGGTATACCACATCGATCCAATTCACTCTATTCCTTGCCCTCCTTTCACCCTCCTGCATGTTCAGGCCCCGATCACACAAAATCTTTTTCACTCCATCTTTCCACCTCCAATTTGGTCTCCCACTTCTCATCGTTCCCTCCACCTCCGACACATATATCCTCTTGGTCAATCTTTCCTCACTCATTCTCTCCATGTGCCCAAACCATTTCAAAACACCCTCTTCTGCTCTCTCAACCACGCTCTTTTTATTTCCACACATCTCTCTTACCCTTACATTACTTACTCGATCAAACCACCTCACACCACACATTGTCCTCAAACATCTCATTTTCAGCACATCCATCCTCCTGCGCACAACTCTATCCATAGCCCACGCCTCGCAACCATACAACATTGTTCGAACCACTATTCCTTCAAACATAGCTATTTTTGCTTTCCGAGATAATGTTCTCGACTTCCACACATTCTTCAAGGCTCCCAGGATTTTTGCCCCCTCCCCCACCCTATGATCCACTTCCGCTTCCATGGTTCCATCCGCTGCCAGATCCACTCCCAGATATCTAAAACACTTCACTTCCTCCAGTTTTTCTCCATTCAAACTCACCTCCCAATTGACTTGACCCTCAACCTTACTGTACCTAATAACCTTGCTCTTATTCACATTTACTCTTAACTTTCTTCTTTCACACACTTTACCAAACTCAGTCACCAGCTTCTGCAGTTTCTCACATGAATCAGCCACCAGCGCTGTATCATCAGCGAACAACAACTGACTCACTTCCCAAGCTCTCTCATCCCCAACAGACTTCATACTTGCCCCTCTTTCCAAAACTCTTGCATTCACCTCCCTAACAACCCCATCCATAAACAAATTAAACAACCATGGAGACATCACACACCCCTGCCGCAAACCTACATTCACTGAGAACCAATCACTTTCCTCTCTTCCTACATGTACACATGCCTTACATCCTCGATAAAAACTTTTCACTGCTTCTAACAACTTGCCTCCCACACCATATATTCTTAATACCTTCCACAGAGCATCTCTATCAACTCTATCATATGCCTTCTCCAGATCCATAAATGCTACATACAAATCCATTTGCTTTTCTAAGTATTTCTCACATACATTCTTCAAAGCAAACACCTGATCCACACATCCTCTACCACTTCTGAAACCACACTGCTCTTCCCCAATCTGATGCTCTGTACATGTCTCCACCCTCTCAATCAATACCCTCCCATACAATTTACCAGGAATACTCAACAAACTTATACCTCTGTAATTTGAGCACTCACTCTTATCCCCTTTGCCTTTGTACATTTTTATTATTTATATTTATTTATTTTGCTTTGTCGCTGTCTCCCGCATTGCGAGGTAGCGCAAGGAAACAGACAAAAGAAATGGCCCAACCCACCCCCATACACATGTATATACATACACGTCCACACACGCAAAAATACATACCTATACATCTCAATGTAGACATATATATACACACACAGACACATACATATATACCCATGCACACAATTCACACTGTCTGCCTTTATTCATTTCCATCGCTACCTCGCCACACATGGAATACCACCCCCCCCCTCATGTGTGTGAGGTAGCGCTACGAAAAGACAACAAAGGTCCCATTCGTTCACACTCAGTCTCTAGCTGTCATGCAATAATGCCCGAAACCACAGCTCCCTTTCCACATCCAGGCCCCACACTACTTTCCATGGTTTACCCCAGACGCTTCACATGCCCTGATTCAATCCACTGACAGCACGTCAACTCCAGTATACCACATTGATCCAATTCACTCTATTCCTTGCCCGCCTTTCACCCTCCTGCATGTTCAGGCCTCGATCACTCAAAATCTTTTTCACTCCATCTTTCCACCTCCAATTTGGTCTCCCACTTCTCCTCGTTCCCTCCACCTCCGACACATATATCCTCTTGATCAATCTTTCCTCACTCATTCTCTCCATGTGCCCAAACCATTTCAAAACACCCTCTTCTGCTCTCTCAACCACGCTCTTTTTATTTCCACACATCTCTCTTACCCTTACATTACTTACTCGATCAAACCACCTCACACCACACATTGTCCTCAAACATCTCATTTCCAGCACATCCACCCTTTTGCGCGCAACTCTATCCATAGCCCACGCCTCGCAACCATACAACATTGTTGGAACCACTATTCCTTCAAACATACCCATTTTTGCTTTCCGAGATAATGTTCTCGACTTCCACACATTCTTCAAGGCTCCCAGGATTTTCGCCCCCTCCCCCACCCTATGATCCACTTCCGCTTCCATGGTACCATCCGCTGCCAGATCCACTCCCAGATATCTAAAACACTTTACTTCCTCCAGTTTTTCTCCATTCAAACTTACCTCCCAATTAACTTGACCGTCAACCCTACTGTACCTAATAAACTTGCTCTTATTCACATTTACTCTTAACTTTCTTCTTTCACACACTTTACCAAACTCAGTCACCAGCTTCTGCAATTTCTCACATGAATCAGCCACCAGCGCTGTATCATCAGCGAACAACAACTGACTCAATTCCCAAGCTCTTTCATCCACAACAGACTTCATACTTGCCCCTCTTTCCAAATCTCTTGCATTCACTTCCCTAACAACCCCATCCATAAACAAATTAAACAACCATGGAGACATCACACACCCCTGCCGCAAACCTACATTCACTGAGAACCAGTCACTTTCCTCTCTTCCTACACGTACACATGCCTTACATCCTCGATAAAAACTTTTCACTGCTTCTAACAACTTGCCTCCCACACCATATATTCTTAATACCTTCCACGGAGCATCTCTATCAACTCTATCATATGCCTTCTCCAGATCCATAAATGCTACATACAAATCCATTTGCTTTTCTAAGTATTTCTCACATACATTCTTCAAAGCAAACACCTGATCCACACATCCTCTACCACTTCTGAAACCACACTGCTCTTCCCCAATCTGATGCTCTGTACTTGCCTTCACCCTCTCAATCAATACCCTCCCATATAATTTACCAAGAATACTCAACAAACTTATACCTCTGTAATTTGAGCACTCGCTCTTATCTCCTTTGCCTTTGTACAATGGCACTATGCACGCATTCTGCCAATCCTCAGGCACCTCACCATGAGTCATACATACATTAAATAACCTTACCAACCAGTCAACAATACAGTCACCCCCTTTATTTTTATTATTATTTTTGTCTAAGTATAATGCTGGTGGCTGATTCAGGTGAGAAACTGCAGAAGCTGGTGCCTGAGTTTGGTAGTGTGTGAAAGAAGAAAGCTGAGAGTAAATGTGAATAAGAGCAAGGATATTAGGTACAGTAAGGTTGAGGGACAAGTCAGTTGGGAGGTAAGTTTGAATGGAGAAAAACTGAAGGAAGTGAAGTGTTTTAGATGTCTAGGAGTGGATTTGGCAGCGGATGGAACCGTGGAAGCATAAGTGAGAAGGGGTTGAAAGATCTGGGAGCGTTGAAGAATGTGTGAAAGACGAGGACATTGTCTTGGAAAGCAAAAATGGGTATGTTTGAAGGAATAGTGGTTCCAACAATGTTATACAGTTGCGAGGCATGGGCTATGGATAGAGTTGTGCGGAGGAGGGCGGATGTGTTCGAAATGAGATGTTTGAGAACAGTATGTGGTGTGAGGTGGTTTGATCGAGTAAGTAATGAAAGGGTTAGAGAGATGTGTGGTAATAAAAAGAGTGTGGTCGAGAGAGCAGAAGAGGGTGTTTTGAAATGGTTTGTTCACATAGAGAGAATGAGTACGGAAAGATTGACAAAGAGGATATATGTTTCGGAGGTGGAGGGAACGAGAAGTGAGAGACCAAATTGGAGGTGGATTTTTTTTTTTTTTTTTTTTTTTTTTTTTTGTCACTGTCTCCCGCGTTTGCGAGGTAGCGCAAGGAAACAGATGAAAGAAATGGCCCAACCCAGCCCAATACACATGTATATACATACGTCTACACACGCAAATATACATACCTACAGAGCTTTCCATGGTTTACCCCAGACGCTTCACATGCCCTGATTCAATCCACTGACAGCACGTCAACCCTGGTATACCACATCGATCCAATTCACTCTATTCCTTGCCCTCCTTTCACCCTCCTGAATGTTCAGGCCCTGATCACACAAAATCTTTTTCACTCCATCTTTCCACCTCCAATTTGGTCTCCCACTTCTCCTCGTTCCCTCCACCTCCGACACATATATCCTCTTGGTCAATCTTTCCTCCCTCATTCTCTCCATGTGCCCAAACCATTTCAAAATACCCCCTTATGCTCTCTCAACCACGCTCTTTTTATTTCCACACATCTCTCTTACCCTTACATTACTTACTCGATCAAACCACCTCACACCACACATTGTCCTCAAACATCTCATTTCCAGCACATCCATCCTCCTGCGCACAACTCTATCCATAGGCCACGCCTCTCAACCATACAACATTGTTAGAACCACTATTCCTTCAAACATAGCCATTTTTGCTTTCCGAGATAATGTTCTCGACTTCCACACATTCTTCAAGGCTCCCAGAATTTTCGCCCCCTCCCCCACCCTATGATCCACTTCCGCTTCCATGGTTCCATCCGCTGCCAGATCCGCTCCCAGATATCTAAAACACTTTACTTCCTCCAGTTTTTCTCCATTCAAACTTACCTCCCAATTGACTTGACCCTCAACCCTACTGTACTTAATAACCTTGCTCTTATTCACATTTACTCTTAACTTTCTTCTTTCACACACTTTACCAAACTCAGTCACCAGCTTCTGCAGTTTCTCACATGAAACAGGAACCAGCGCTGTATCACCAGCGAACAACAACTGACTCACTTCCCAAGTCTCATCCCCAACAGGCTTCATACTTGCCTCTCTTTCCAAAACTCTTGCATTCACCTCCCTAACAACCCCATCCATGAACAAATTAAACAACCATGGAGACATCACACACCCCTGCCGCAAACCTACATTCACTGAGAACCAGTCACTTTCCTCTCTTCCTACACGTACACATGCCTTACATCCTCGATAAAAACTTTTCACTGCTTCTAACAACTTGCCTCCCACACCATATATTCTTAATACCTTCCACAGAGCATCTCTATCAATTCTATCATATGCCTTCTCCAGATCCATAAATGCTACATACAAATCCATTTGCTTTTCTAAGTATTTCTCACATACATTCTTCAAAGCAAACACCTGATCCACACATCATCTACCACTTCTGAAACCACACTGCTCTTCCCCAATCTGATGCTCTGTACATGCCTTCACCCTCTCTCTCAATACCCTCCCATATAATTTACCAGGAATACTCAACAAACTTATACCTCTGTAATTTGAGCACTTACTCTTATCCCCTTTGCCTTTGTACAATGGCACTATGCACGCATTCCGCCAATCCTCAGGCACCTCACCATGAGTCATACATACATTAAATAACCTTACCAACCAGTCAATGATACAGTCACCCCCTTTTTTAATAAATTCCACTGCAATACCATCCAAACCTGCTGTCTTGCCGGCTTTCATCTTCCGCAAAGCTTTTACTACCTCTTCTCTGTTTACCAAATCATTTTCCCTAACCCTCTCACTTTGCACACCACCTCAACCAAAACACCCTATATCTGCCACTCCATCATCAAACACATTCAACAAACCTTCAAAATACTCACTCTATCTCCTTCTCACATCACCACTACTTGTTATCACCTCCCCATTTGCCCCCTTCACTGAAGTTCCCATTTGCTCCCTTGTCTTATGCACTTTATTTACCTCCTTCCAAAACATCTTTTTATTCTCCCTAAAATTTAATGATACTCTCTCACCCCAACTCTCATTTGCCCTCTTTTTCACCTCTTGCACCTTTCTCTTGACCTCCTGTCTCTTTCTTTTATACATCTCCCACTCAATTGCATTTTTTTCCCTGCAAAAATCGTCCAAATGCCTCTCTCTTCTCTTTCACTAATAATCTTAGTGGAGTGAAAATGATTTTGAGTGATCGGGGCCTGAACATGCAGGATGGTGAAACGCGTACAAGGAATAGAATGAATTGGAATGATGTGGTATACCGGGGTCGACGTGCTGTCAATGGATTGAACCAGGGCATGTGAAATGTCTGGGGTAAACCATGGAAAGTTTTGTGAGGCCTGGATGTGGAAAGGGAGCTGTGGTTTTGGTGCATTATAAACGACAGCTAGAGACTGAGTGTGAACGAATGTGGCCTTTGTGTTCTTTTCCTAGCGCTACCTCGTGCACATGCGGGGGAGAGGGGGTTGTCATTCATGTGTGGCGGGGTGGCGACGGGAATGAATAAATGCAGCCAGTATGAATTATGGACATATGTATATATGCATATGTCTGTGAATGTATATATATTATCCCTGGGGATAAGGGAGAAAGAATACTTCCCACGTGTTGTAGAAGGCAACTAAAGGGGACGGGAGCGGGGAGATAGAAACCCTTCCCTCCTTGTATATTAACTTTCTAAAAGGGGAAACAGAAGGAGGAGTCACACGGGGAGTGCTCATCCTTCTCAAAGGCTCAGATTGGGGTGTCTAAATGTGTGTGGATGTAACCAAAATGAAAAAAAGGAGAGATAGGTAGTATGTTTGAGGAAAGGAACATCCAGTGAGGAAAGGAACCTGGATGTTTTGGCTCTGAGTGAAACGAAGCTCAAGGGGAAGAATGGTTTGGGAATGTTATGGGAGTAAAGTCAGGGGTTGGTGAGAGGACAAGAGCAAAGGAAGGAGTAGCACTACTCCTGAAACAGGAGTGGTGGGAGTATGTGATAGAGTGTAAGAAAGTAAACTAGATTGATATGGGTAAAACTGAAAGTGGATGGAGAGTGATGGGTGATGCACCTGGTCATGAGAGGCAAATGTTTTGGGAGCAGCTTAGTGAGTGTGTTAGTAGTTTTGATGCACGAAACTGGGTTATAGTGATGGGTGATTTGAATGCAAAGGTGAGTAATGTGCCAGTTGATGGAATTATTGGTGTACATGGGGTGTTCAGTGTTGCAAATGGAAATGGTGAAGAGCTTGTAGATTTGTGTGCTGAAAAAGGACTGGTGGTTGGGAATACCTGGTTTAAAAAGAGATGTACATAAGTATACGTATGTAAGTAGGAGAGATGCCGAGAGAGTGTTATTGGATTATGTGTTAATTGATGGGCACGCAAAAGAAGGCTTTTGAATGTTAATATGTTGAGAGATGCAACTGGAGGGATGTCTGATCATTATCTTGTGGAGACGAAGGTAAAGATTTGTAGAGGTTTTCAGAAAAGAAGAGAGAATTATGGGGTGAAGAGAGTGGTGAGAGTAAGTGAGCTTGGGAAGGAGACGTGTGAGGAAGTACCAGGAGAGACTGAATACAAAATGGAAAAAGGTGAGGGCAAAGGACGTAAGGAGAGTGGGGGAGGAATGGGATGTATTTAGGGAAGCAGTGATGGCTTGCGCAAAAGATGCTTGTGGCATGCGAAGCGTGGGAGGTGGGCAGATTAGAAATGGTAGTGAGTGGTGGAATGAAGAAGTAAGAATAGTGAAAGAGAAGAGAGAGGCATTTGGACGATTTTTGCAGGGAAATAGTGCAAATGACTGGAAGATGTATAAAAGAAAGAGGGAGGAAGTCAAGAGAAAGGTGCAAGAGGTGATAAAGAGGACAAATGAGAGTTGGGGTGAGAGAGTATCATTAAATTTTAGTTAGAATAAAAAGATGTTTTGGAAGGAGGTAAATAAAGTGTGTAAGACAAGAGAACAAATGGGAACATCAGTGAAGGGGGTTAATTGTGAGGTGATAACAAGTAGTGGTGATGTGAGGAGATGGAGTGAGTATTTTGAAGGTTTGTTGAATGTGTTAGATGATAGAGTGGCAGATATGGGGTGTTTTGGTCGAGGTGGTGTGTGAAGTGAGAGGGTTAGGGAGAATGATTTGGTAAACAGAGAAGAGATAGTAAAAGCTTTGTGGAAGATGAAAGCCAGCAAGGCAGCGGGTTTGGATGGTATTGCAGTGGAACTTATTAAAAAAGGGGATGACTGTATTGTTGACTGGTTGGTAAGGATATTTAATGTATGTATCACTCATGGTGAGGTGCCTGAGGATTGGCTGAATGCATGCATTGTGCCATTGTACAAAGGCAAAGGGTATAAAAGTGAGTGCTCAAATTACAGAGGTATAAGTTTGTTGAGTATTTCTGGGAAATTATATGGGAGGGTATTGACTGAGAGGGTGAAGGCACGTACAGAGCGTCAGATTGGGGAAGAGCAGTGTGGTTTCAGAAGTGGTAAAGGATGTGTGGATCAGATGTATGCTTTGAAGAATGTATGTGAGAAATATTTAGAAAAGCAAATGGATTTGTATGTAGCATTTATGGATCTGGAGAAGGCATATGATAGAGATGCTCTGTGGAAAGTATTAAGAATATATGGGTGTGGGGGGCAAGTTGTTAGAAGCAGTGAAAAGTTTTTATGAAGGATGTAAGGCATGTGTACGAGTAGGAAGAGAGGAAAGTGATTGGTTCTCAGTGAATGTTGCTTTGCGGGAAGGGTGCGTGATGTCTCCTTTGCGGGAAGGGTGCATGATGTCTCCATGGTTGTTTAAATTGTTTATGGATGGGGTTGTTAGGGAGGTGAATGCAAGAGTTTTGGAGAGAGGAGCTAGTATGCAGTCTGTTGTGGATGAGAGAGCTTGGGAAGTGAGTCAGCTGTTGTTCGCTGATGATACAGCACTGGTGGATGATTCGGGTGAGAAACTGCAAAAGCTGGTGACTGAGTTTGGTAAAGTGTGTGAAAGAAGAAAGCTGAGAGTAAATGTGAATAAGAGCAAGGTTATTAGGTACAGTAGGGTTAAGGGACAAGTCAGTTGGGAGGTAAGTTTGAATGGAGAAAAACTGGAGGAAGTGAAGTGTTTTAGATATCTGAGAGTGGATTTGGCAGTGGATGGAACCATGGTAGCGGAAGTGAGTTACATGGTGATGGTGGGTGGTAGGGGGGTGTTTGTGTCTGGGAGCATTGAAAAATGTGTGGAAGGCTTGAACATTATCTCAGAGAGCAAAAATGTGTATGTTAAGGAATAGTGGCTCCAACAATGTTATATGGTTGCAAGGCGTGGGTTATAGACAGAGTTGTGCGGAGGAGGGTGTGACGTGCTGGAGGTGAGATGTTTGAGGACAGTGTGTGGTGTCAGGTGGTTTGATAGAGTAAGTAATGAAAGGGTAAGAGAGATGTGTGGTAATAAAAAGAGTGTGGTTGAGAGAACAGATGAGGGTGTTTTGAAATGGTTTGGCCACATGGAGAGAATGAGTGAGGAAAGATTGACAAAGAGGATATATGTTTCAGAGGTGGAGGGAACGAGAAGTGGGAGATCAAGTTAGAGGTGGAAAGATGGAGTGAAAAAGATTTTGAGCGATCCCCATGGGGGTCTGAACTTGCAGGAGGGTGAAAGGCGTGCAAGGAATAGAGTGAATTGGAACGATGTGGTATACCGGGATCGATGTTCTGTCAGTGGACTGAACCAGGGCATATGAAGCGTCTTGGGTAAACCATGGAAAGTTTTGTGGGGCCTGTATGTGGAAAGGGAGCTGTGTTTTCAGTGCATTATACATGACAGCTAGAGACTGAGTGTGAATGAATGTGGCCTTTGTTGTCTTCTCCTATTGCTACCTCACACGCATGTGGGGGGAGGGGGGTGTCATTTCATGTGTGGTGGGGTGGCGAGGGGAATGAATAAAGGTAGCAAGTACGAATTATGTACATGTGTATATATGTATATGTCTGTGTGTGCATATATATCTGTATACGTTGAAATGTATAAGTATGTATATGTGTGTGTGTGGACTTGTATGTATATACATTTGTATGTGGGTGGGTTGGGCCATTCTTTCGTCTGTTTCCTTGCGCTACCTCGCTAACTTGGGAGACAGCTACAAAGGATAATAGGTAAATAGATATAAGAGATGCTCTGTGGAAGGTATTAAGAATATATGGTGTGGGAGGCAAGTTGTTAGAAGCAGTGAAAAGTTTTTATCGAGGATGTAAGGCATGTGTACGTGTAGGAAGAGAGGAAAGTGATTGGTTCTCAGTGAATGTAGGTTTGCGGCAGGGGTGTGTGATGTCTCCATGGTTGTTTAATTTGTTTATGGATGGGGTTGTTAGGGAGGTAAATGCAAGAGTCCTGGAAAGAGGGGCAAGTATGAAGTCTGTTGGGGATGAGAGAGCTTGGGAAGTGAGTCAGTTGTTGTTCGCTGATGATACAGCGCTGGTGGCTGATTCATGTGAGAAACTGCAGAAGCTGGTGACTGAGTTTGGTAAAGTGTGTGGAAGAAGAAAGTTGAGAGTAAATGTGAATAAGAGCAAGGTTATTAGGTACAGTAGGGGTGAGGGTCAAGTCAATTGGGAGGTGAGTTTGAATGGAGAAAAACTGGAGGAAGTGAAGTGTTTTAGATATCTGGGAGTGGATCTGTCAGCGGATGGAACCATGGAAGCGGAAGTGGATCATAGGGTGGGGGAGGGGGCGAAAATTTTGGGAGCCTTGAAAAATGTGTGGAAGTCGAGAACATTATCTCGGAAAGCAAAAATGGGTATGTTTGAGGGAATAGTGGTTCCAACAATGTTGTATGGTTGCGAGGCGTGGGCTATGGATAGAGTTGTGCGCAGGAGGATGGATGTGCTGGAAATGAGATGTTTGAGGACAATGTGTGGTGTGAGGTGGTTTGATCGAGTAAGTAACGTAAGGGTAAGAGAGAGGTGTGGAAATAAAAAGAGCGTGGTTGAGAGAGCAGAAGAGGGTGTTTTGAAATGGTTTGGGCACATGGAGAGAATGAGTGAGGAGAGATTGACCAAGAGGATATATGTGTCGGAGGTGGAGGGAACGAGGAGAAGAGGGAGACCAAATTGGAGGTGGAAAGATGGAGTGAAAAAGATTTTGTGTGATCGGGGCCTGAACATGCAGGAGGGTGAAAGGAGGGCAAGAAATAGAGTGAATTGGAGTCATGTGGTATACAGGGGTTGACGTGCTGTCAGTGGATTGAAGCAAGGCATGTGAAGCGTCTGGGGTAAACCATGGAAAGCTGTGTAGGTATGTATATTTGCGTGTGTGGACGTGTGTATGTACATGTGTATGGGGGGGGGGGGGGCCATTTCTTTCGTCTGTTTCCTTGCGCTACCTCGCAAACGCGGGAGACAGCGACAAAGTATAAAAAAAAAAAAAAAAAAAAAAAAAAGATATAATATGATAGAAATGAACCATGTACATTTTTCTACAAGCATATGCTCACATGCTCTTTAAGGGTGATTTATGCCTGCAGTGGCTATGCTCAGAACTAGTTTGTGAGTTTGTGGAACTTAAAGAATTAATGGTCCTTGAAGAATGTAAGAATAGTGTACCCCCTAATGTTGTTAATCATGATCATACCCCTGCCAAGCAGAATGTTCTGGCTTGCATTTGATACACATCCTTTTGGTCAACCTCTCTTCACTTATTCTCTCCATATATCCAAACCAGTTCAGCACACTCTCTTAAGCTTGCTCAGCCATATTTTCAATTACTGCAAATTTTTCTTTCTATATAATGTTTTACTTGATCAAACCTCCTCTCACCACATATATTTCTCAAACATTTGATATCCATCACATTAACTCTCTTCCATACATTCTCTATAGCCCATGCCTCACATCCATACAACACCATTGGGATTACTTTACCTTCAGACTTGTCCATCTTCACCCTCCCAAATAGACACCTCTTTCCACACATTTTACAATGCATCCAGAGCCTTTGCCCCCTCTCTCAACTTATGACTCAGTTCAACTCCCATGGTTCCATTCACTGTCATGTCCATTCCCAGATATCTAAAACACTCCACTTCTCCTTTCAAGCTCACACCCTGGTTGACTTGTCTCTCTCCAATGCTAAACCCAATAACTTTTTCATTCATATTTATGCTCAGCTTTCTCCTTTCACACGTTTCAAAACTCAGAAACCAACTTCTGCAGTTTCTCACTCAAATCTACCAGCAATGCCTTGTCATCAGCAAATAGTAACTGACTAACCCCCCAAAGCACTCTTTATCCCTGCTAGACTGCAGATCTACCCTACTCCCTAAAACTCTTGCATTTGCTTCCCATATCACCTCATCCATTAACATCAAACAGCCCTGGTGACCCCACACCACTGCTGCAAACACAGTTGCAGCTATAACTACTCACCCTGTTCTCTACCCACTCTCATGTGAGCCCTTCACTCTTGATGATAACTCCACTGCATCATAGAGCTTTCCTCCCTTACTCTCTTTGGTGTGGCTAAAGTATGACTAATGAGGGGAGAAATTTTTGTCCACTAACACCTCATCTTCCCCCCAGGCTTAGTGCATGGCCTTGAAATTGAGGTGTGAAGTTTGACGCATAAATATCTGTTTAGAGGCAGTGTTCAGCTTGCATGAAGATCTTGCTGGAGATGTTAAGGGTTTTTCAAATATTTTTGATATTTTCCATACAGAATTTCCACCCATTCTTTTTTCAATTAGTAGTTACACCTGGTCCTCACTTATTATTGGGAGTACATTCATGGAAATCACATCTCAATGGAAACACCAGATAGTGGTTCATATTTTGCCATACTGTTCACCTGTGTTGGGGAGGGATTTCTCAACATGATTTTCAGTTAGAAATATGATTACTTGTTAATTGTCATGAAACATACAGTTCAGGTATGTTATCACTCTGTGTAATTCAGCAAAAAGTAAAGAGCAGTATTGGAGTATTGTATTAAAGTGGGACACATGTTATGCAGCATTATAACATGTTTTGAGAGAAAATGGGGATACTTTCCTGGATCTTTGCCCACCCATTTCCAAACTCTGTTTTATTGCTTATTCAGTACAATATTAGGAGTAGATTCATGCACAATTAGCTCAGTCACATAGACAGTGGAAATTGCATATACGAAATGAAAATATGATGTATGCAAATTGTACAAAAGGTGATGAATATTCAGCAGATTGTTGCAGTTCCTTTTCTCATCTCTTACCTTATTGATTCTTTAACGTTTGCTGTCATGGTCATGAATGATGTGTATTGCAAGGTGCTTGGTGTTACCTCCTCTTTCTCCCTACAGGCTAAAATACATTGCTGAATGGTTGTTGAAATCCTCTAAACTAACTTGTAGTGGCTTATTATTTTATATAGTAGTTGGAATGGATAAATCTTCATGGATACACCTCTTTTTAGGAATATATCTGTGCTTTTAACCACACCATAACTCCCCTGAAGTAAGTGCTCTCTTTCAGTTGCTCATAAGGCTCTGCATTTAGGTAGAGAAATGATTTTTCATCCTTTTAAACATACGTAGTCAACGTAGTCAAAATTGAAAGGAACATTTCACCAGTTCTCCCCATTTTGGTTTTGTTTTATTTTTCAGGTGATCAATCAGCATTGAAAGGTTTTCACATTTTCCTCAACTTTATGTTTCGTAACTTCAGCTTATTAGTCAAACTTTGAAACAACATTGCATTCTTTATCCCAATTTTGTTTGATATGATGAAGGAGTTTGAGAATGTGTCTTTAGAAAGAAAGTTAACCTTGAATGAAAAAAAGTATGATTTACAGTAAGATTTGTTTGAAAGTAGAATATAGTGGTTTTGAAAGATGCATAGGATAAACAGTTAGGTACCACACTGGTGCCAAACAGTTTCCTAATTGCAGATTTTGCCATGTGTAGGTATCATATTGGCAAAGGGACCTGATTGTGCATCAATTTATCGTAACTTGTGGAGTCTGATTTTCCCAGTGGATAAGTTCTGAGCACCATTATAGATGTAGTTACGTACTCTACTTGACAAACATTCTTCCCTGTTTCCTATATCAAAATGTACATGGTAGACTAATATAATAGAAATTAAACTCTTGAGGATGAGGGAGAGTAAACACAAGTTTCATCTTGCTGTGATGAGATTGATGCTACTGGAGAGGCAGGAGACAAGTCATGCAATTCATCAATCATAGGAGTTGGTGTGGATTTGATTAAAGGATCATCAAAACTCACCTTGGATTTAAAAGTATCCAGTGGAGGAGATTGGTGAAAGGGTTGGAGTTCTCTTATTTGGTTTTGTGCTTTGATGCCCTCTTGAACTTTTCTTGTAGTGGTACTTGCTTCATGTGATTTAGTTTTTCTCTTGAATTACCTTTACAGAATCCATTACACAACTCTTGATTCAAGAACCCAATAAATTGATTTGCCTGTTTCATTCCAGCATCCATGTTGATTTGGCTTCATCACTATTGGAACAGTTTCTTCATGTGTCATCTGGCAAAGCATAGGTGCTGTGCTGTCATAGTAGATCCAGTAATTGATATCTTGACACAAGATTTTGGTGATCTCTTGACTGGTATCCATTCCAATGGTATACCTTAACAGCTGTGCTGCCAGAGTTTTCTTATTAGAAAAATTATATTCCTCAAAATCATTTGTGTCCTAATTATTATTGAATATTTTCCTTAGTCACAGGTTACCCAGGCTTTTTCATTTGCAGAAGAAGCTACTGTATCCTTTTGCCTTTGTCAGTACCCAGATATCATTCTCAGTATGAACTACTACCTGAAGGTGTTAGATCATGTGCACCTGAAGATCTCACCTCTTGATGTAGAAAATAATTTCTTTTGAAGCGCTTCATGGTACAATTAATTCCCTGATCTATATGTTTGATCATGGAAGTGAGGTGTGAGTGTAGATACCATATTTCCTACCATATAAGACACTTTTTATTCTAGAAAAATGTTTCCAGGAATTTCCTTATTTTTGACATATTAGTGGTAAGGTTTTGCAGGATATGGTCACAATTACTAGACTAAACCCCAAAGTACTGTGTTTCACACACTGATCCTTTGATGACCTTAGAAGGAAATGAATGTTGATATAAAAGCTAATCAGATATGAAACCATTGAGTAGGTAATGTAGCTAAATAGAGAAAACAAGTGGTTAATTTTTTTTTTTTTTTTTTTTTTTTTTTTTTTTTTTTTTTTTTTTTTTTATACTTTGTCGCTGTCTCCCGCGTTTGCGAGGTAGCGCAAGGAAACAGACGAAAGAAATGCCCCCCCCCCCCATACACATGTACATACACACGTCCACACACGCAAATATACATACCTACACAGCTTTCCATGGTTTACCCCAGACGCTTCACATGCCTTGCTTCAATCCACTGACAGCACGTCAACCCCGGTATACCACATGACTCCAATTCACTCTATTTCTTGCCCTCCTTTCACCCTCCTGCATGTTCAGGCCCCAATCACACAAAATCTTTTTCACTCCATCTTTCCACCTCCAATTTGGTCTCCCTCTTCTCCTCGTTCCCTCCACCTCCGACACATATATCCTCTTGGTCAATCTCTCCTCACTCATTCTCTCCATGTGCCCAAACCATTTCAAAACACCCTCTTCTGCTCTCTCAACCACGCTCTTTTTATTTCCACACATCTCTCTTACCCTTACGTTACTTACTCGATCAAACCACCTCACACCACACATTGCCCTCAAACCTCATTTCCAGCACATCCATCCTCCTGCGCACAACTCTATCCATAGCCCACGCCTTGCAACCATACAACATTGTTGGAACCACTATTCCTTCAAACATACCCATTTTTGCTTTCCGAGATAATGTTGTCGACTTCCACACATTCTTCAAGGCTCCCAGAATTTTCACCCCCTCCCCACCCTATGATCCACTTCCGCTTCCATGGTTCCATCCGCTGCCAGATCCACTCCCAGATATCTAAAACACTTTACTTCCTCCAGTTTTTCTCCATTCAAACTTACCTCCCAATTGACTTGACCCTCAACCCTACTGTACCTAATAACCTTGCTCTTATTCACATTTACTCTTAACTTTCTTCTTTCACACACTTTACCAAACTCAGTCACCAGCTTCTGCAGTTTCTCACATGAATCAGCCACCAGCGCTGTATCATCAGCGAACAACAACTGACTCACTTCCCAAGCTCTCTCATCCCCAACAGACTTCATACTTGCCCCTCTTTCCAAAACTCTTGCATTCACCTCCCTAACAACCCCATCCATAAACAAATTAAACAACCATGGAGACATCACACACCCCTGCCGCAAACCTACATTCACTGAGAACCAATCACTTTCCTCTCTTCCTACACGTACACATGCCTTACATCCTCGATAAAAACTTTTCACTGCTTCTAACAACTTGCCTCCCACACCATATATTCTTAATACCTTCCACAGAGCATCTCTATCAACTCTATCATATGCCTTCTCCAGATCCATAAATGCTACATACAAATCCATTTGCTTTTCTAAGTATTTCTCACATACATTCTTCAAAGCAAACACCTGATCTACACATCCTCTACCACTTCTGAAACCACACTGCTCTTCCCCAATCTGATGCTCTGTACATGCCTTCACCCTCTCAATCAATACCCTCCCATATAATTTACCAGGAATACTCAACAAACTTATACCTCTGTAATTTGAGCACTCACTCTTATCCCCTTTGCCTTTGTACAATGGCACTATGCACGCATTCTGCCAATCCTCAGGCACCTCACCATGAGTCATACATACATTAAATAACCTTACCAACCAGTCAATAATACAGTCACCCCCTTTTTTAATAAATTCCACTGCAATACCATCCAAACCTGCTGCCTTGCCAGCTTTCATCTTCCGCAAAGCTTTTACTACCTCTTCTCTGTTTACCAAATCATTTTCCCTAACCCTCTCACTTTGCACACCACCTCGACCAAAACACCCTATATCTGCCACTCTATCATCAAACACATTCAACAAACCTTCAAAATACTCACTCCATCTCCTTCTCACATCACCACTACTTGTTATCACCTCCCCATTTGCGCCCCTCACTGAAGTTCCCATTTGCTCCCCTGTCTTAAGCACTTTATTTACCTCCTTCCAGAACATCTTTTTATTCTCCCTAAAATTTAATGATACTCTCTCACCCCAACTCTCATTTGCCCTCTTTTTCACCTCTTGCACCTTTCTCTTGACTGCCTGTCTCTTTCTTTTATACATCTCCCACTCAATTGCATTTGAGTAGATGTATACGTAAATATTCCATGAAACCATTGAGTGGTAATGTCTTAGCTAATGCGCTCAATGAATTCAAGTGTTTGCTTCTATACTGGTATTTATATTTATTTCACTTGTTTTATTTAGCTGGAAGTTTTTATCTGGTGCAACTTAGGTTTCATGAAGTTATAGCAGCAAAATTTGCAAATTATGAGTGAATTGTAACACACAGACACTTAGCCTTTGTTTTTTGTTGATAGCATTAATATTTTCTTTTGAACTCTCCGTTTGGCTACGACTTCGTATCAAAGCTTTTACCAGCAACTTTTCTTCTAGGTCAACATTATCCCATTTTTTTTTAGTAAGGAAGAGTGTCAATAAACCGAAAATCTTTCTTCATATTACCAAGGGTTTCCAGACAGTGCTAAAATCTCACAATCAACCAGATGAGTGGTAAGGTTATAGCTGTTTCTGTGCAACAAAGTCTGTATAAGGTTACTATCTCAGTGTTTGTTTTGGCTGCAGCTACTGCATCAAAACACCTAACTTCTGGATTTACATTTTCTCCATGCTTTTTTTTTTCACAAAGGAACATCGCTACTAAGCTGAACATTTTCATTCATGAACAAACTAGCAGATAATTGGAAAGGACACTGTTATTTCCACAACACCAAACACTCAGTAAGGTTAGGGTCTCAATGCTTGTTATGGTTGTAGTTATAGCATGAAAACAACCAACTTTGCTTCTGGATCACCGCCCTTTCTTTTTTTTTTTTTACAGGAACAAGGAAAACAATTTATATTTCATACATGTTCTCCATTTCCTACATTAGCATTGTAGTGTCAGGAACAGAAAAAGAAATGGCTTATCACTCACATCTGCATTTTAGCTGTTATGCTTAGTACACTGCAACCAGAAATCTCAATCCACAGCCAGGCCTTACAGACCTTTCTATGGTGTCCCCCAACCACTTCATATGCTCTGGTTCAGCCCATTGACAGCATGTTTTTCCCAGTAAACCACATTGTCCAAATTCACTGTATCCTCTGCACACCTCACACCTTCCTGCATGTTCAGGCCCCAAACCCTCAAAGCATCTTCCACCATATCCTTCCACATATCTTTTGTTTGCCCCTTTTCTTGCACTTTCAAGATATATACCCACTTAGTCATCCTCTCTTCACTCATCGTCTCCGTATACCCAAGCCATTTCAGCACACGCTCTTCAGTTCTCGCATATACTCCTGTTACTACCACACCTCTCTCTTATACTATCATTTCCCAAAACAATGTACTGTTCCCAAACATTTCATTCTTAACACATTCACCCTCTTCTTTATATTGTTGCCTAAGATCCACACCTTGCATTCATGTAGAATGACTGTACCATCAAAGTCACCCATCTTTTCCCCTTAAAGACTCTAACTTCTCATTCCTCATATTCTTTTTGTGCTTAAGATATTTGTCCCATTACCCACCCTATGGATTGCTTCAGCTCCCATGGCTCCATTCACTGCCATATCCAATTCCAGATATCTAATACACCCCACTTCCTCTAAGTTCTCTCTGTTCATATTCACACTCCAGATAACCTGTCATCTTCAAATTTGTGAATGGGAGGAAACTAAGAGAATTAGATTCAAGCTGGGAAAAATGTGGCAACAGTTTGAAATACATACCTTCGTTTCCGTATGCTGTACCAAAGCAGACCAGGCTGCAAATGACTTGACTCATTTCTGCAGCCTTATTCCTTAGCTTTACTCCAATTTCCTCTTTATTAGGCCAGTGATGCCTATTTTTCAGCAAGTAATTTAGCAGAAATATAATAGAAAATGATCTGCATTGGTAGTAATGGTATTACTGTAGTGTTGGGAAATAAAGAAATGAAACCATTTGTTGGGTTGCCTAAACTTGGCTGGTGGTTTGGTCTCTTTATTACCCAGTCCTTACAGTTAATGACGTTGCTATGGATCTGCAGCATTTGCTCATACATTAATGCTGAATTATACCAAAAAACAAACCATCATTAGCTAATTGAAAAGAAAATTGCAATAAAGATAGAGTGCTAAGGGTGGAGAAGTAAGTCATTTGTTTGCATTTTTTTGTTTCACAAATTGAAACTGTATGCATCCCAAAC
The DNA here is from genome assembly GCF_036320965.1 of Panulirus ornatus. NCBI lineage: Eukaryota > Metazoa > Arthropoda > Malacostraca > Decapoda > Palinuridae > Panulirus > Panulirus ornatus. Next base: position 40,120,007 of record NC_092278.1, read on the forward strand.
TGTTTCAACTATTTTCCCATCTTAACTTATATTTTTGCAGTGTTGTAGTGGTTTTCTTCCATTGTGGGAAAAAACTGGGAAAATTTTGGTGTAGAATTAAAGTTACATAACAAGCATCAAGAACACTAGGTTCATTACAGCATGAAAAAAAAATTTCTTTCTCTTTTATGCTAATTTGTGAGATTTTACCATTGAAATTAAACCCTTGCAAATATGAATGAAAATGTTCAGCTTGATAGCATTGTTCTTTGGTGAAAAGAAGCCGTGGGAAAAGTATTTTAGAAGTATTATACTTTATACTTTGTCACTGTCTCCCGTGTTAGCGAGGTAGCTCAAGGAAACAGACGAAAGAATGGACCAACCCACCCACATACACATGTATATACATACACGTCCACACATGCAAATATACATACCTATACATCTCAACGTATACATATATATACACACAGACATATACATATATACACATGTACATAATTCATACTGTCTTCCCTTATTCATTCCCGTTGCCACCCCACCACACATGAAATGACCACCCCTTCCCCCCGCATGTGCGCGGGATAGCACTAGGAAAAGACAACAACGGCCACATTTGTTCACACAGTCTCTAGCTGTCATGTATAATGCACCGAAACCACAGCTCCCTTTCCACATCCAGGCCCCACAGAACTTTCCATGGTTTACCCCAGATGCTTCACATGCCCTGGTTCAATCCATTGACAGCATATCGACCCTGGTATACCACATCATTCCAATTCACTCTTCCTTGCATGCCTTTCACCCTCCTGCATGTTCAGGTTGCAATCACTCAAAATCTTTTTCACTCCATCTTTCCACCTCCAATTTGGTCTCCCACTTCTCAATGTTATTTATGTTTTGATAAGTATTTGCCTCCAAAGTGATTGTGTGGAGTAGAGGATGAATACTATCAATTGACAAAGCCAAGGCTGCATGATGTCTTTATGTCCAAAACAGACCAGGCTGCAAATAAATGACTCATTTCTGCAGCCTTATTCCTTAGCTTTACTCCAATTTCCTTTTTATTAGGCCAGTGATGCCTATTTTTCAGCAAGTAATTTAGCAGAAATATAATAGAAAATGATCTGCATTGGTAGTAATGGTATTACTGTAGTGTTGGGAAATAAAGAAATGAAACCATTTGTTGAGTTGCCTAAACTTGGCTGATGGTTTGGTCTCTTTATTACCCAGTCCTTACAGTTATTGACATTGCTATGGATCTGCAGTATTTGCTCATACATTAATGCTGAATTATACCAAAAAACAAACCATCATTAGCTAATTGAAAAGAAAATTGCAATAAAAATAGAGTGCTAAGGGTGGAGAAGTAAGTCATTTGTTTGCATTTTTTGTTTCACAAATTAAAACTGTATGCATCCCAAACTGTTTCAACTATTTTCCCATCTTAACTTATACTTTTGCAGTGTTTTAGTGGTTTTCTTCCTTTGTGGGAAAAAAACTGGGAAAATTTTGGTGTAGAATTAAAGTTACATAACAAGCATCAAGAACACTAGGTTCATTACAGCATGAAAAAAATTTCCTTTCTCTTTTATGCTAATCTGTGAGATTTTACCATTGAAATTAAACCCTTGCAAATATGAATTAAAATGTTCAGCTTGATAGCATTGTTCTTTGGTGAAAAGAAGCCGTGGGAAAAGTATTTTAGAAGTATTATACTTTATACTTTGTCACTGTCTCCCGTGTTAGCGAGGTAGCGCAAGGAAACAGACGAAAGAATGGACCAACCCACCCACATACACATGTATATACATACACGTCCACTCATGCAAATATACATACCTATACATCTCAACGTATACATATATATACACACAGACCTATACATATATACACATGTACATAATTCATACTGTCTTCCCTTATTCATTTCCGTCGCCACCCCACCACACATGAAATGACCACCCCTTCCCCCCGCATGTGCGCGGGATAGCACTAGGAAAAGACAACAAAGGCCACATTCGTTCACACTCAGTCTCTAGCTGTCGTGTATAATGCACCGAAACCACAGCTCCCTTTCCACATCCAGGCCCCATAGAACTTTCCATGGTTTATCCTAGATGCTTCACATGCCCTGGTTGAATCCATTGACAGCATATCGACCCTGGTATACCACATCATTCCAATTCACTCTTCCTTGCATGCCTTTCACCCTCCTGCATGTTCAGGTCCCAATCACTCAAAATCTTTTTCACTCCATCTTTCCACCTCCAATTTGGTCTCCCACTTCTCAATGTTATATATGTTTTGATAAGTATTTGCCTCCAAAGTGATTGTGTGGAGTAGAGGATGAATACTATCAATTGACAAAGCCAAGGCTGCATGATGTCTTTGTGTCCAGTTTCATTAGTAATATAATTTGTGAGTTTTTAATGCTATAACTTCATAAAACCCTTACTTAAATGGAGAAAATTTCAAGCTCTCTGACAGTTCTTCCCCTTGGAAGAAAAACCATTGGGAACTCCTCTTTAAAGGTACTTTTGAATGTAATGATATGGTGTAGGCTTATGTGACATAGACAAAAAGTCACTGCTTGTTGAAAATTTCTATATTTTATTTTTTTCCTAGATATTCCCTGCTAACTTAGGGGTGGGTCTTGTATGGCGGGAAATATGGTATGTTGTGAACTCATTCTGCATCGCAAACACTTCAAAATCTGGGTGGGCTGAAGAGTTGTCCAAGAGGAGAATAGTTTTACTATTTTCAAGCAGCTCTGCCTTATGGTAATGCTCTCGAGCCTTCACAACAGAATGGTGATGAATGCACTTACTGGTCAGTTCCTGCATGATCCAGACGTGTTTATTACTGCCATAAATCAGTAGCATAACTTTCACGTCTTTTAGGGTATGAGGGTGAACACTTTTGCAAGTCATTGACAATCTACACTCATGCATGCAGGCAGCTTTAATGCATGTGAGAACAGGTGTTAATTTTTCATCTTATCCCAACTTAGATTTTCATTACACCCTAACTCACCATCCACATCCTTATCTATGTGCAATTTCTCACAACTTAAAGTAGTGCAATAATCCAGTGGAGAATGGATGAGGTTCACTTGCCTCAAACTCTTGATTATGTTACCTGACCTTTTCTGTAACAGGGACCAGAATTGGGTATTCCAGCACTGCATCACTGCTGAAGCTATTCACATTAGTTTACAGAGATTAGTTACATTTGCCCCCATGCACTACCTTATGTGCAGTGACTCAGTATTCATGTTCACATTCATCATAAAATGTTGGTAGCTTTTCAAGTGTTGTCATAGATCCTTGAAGAACCAACACCAAAGTGATTTAACGGGTTATACACTGACCAGCTCTTCTTTAATGTGTGTAGAATTTCCAGTTTTTTCAGAATCATAAATCTGGTTTCATTTTCTACCATTATCAATCGCTACACTCATCAGTGGATCTTGGGTGCTTGTAAGACACTATTATAAGGGTAAAATGCGCATAAATAACAAGAGAGAGCAATGTACTTACCAACCAGTGCTCAAAACAGAGCAAAATAATTGACTTTGGGAAAATGTGGATATGTGGACAGTACCCAGACAACAGAGCAGCACTTTTCTTAATCATAAGCTAAATTTTTCCGAGCATGAAGGGGTTCTGATAGTAGATTGACTGAATTGTAACTTGATTTGTGGATATATTTACTCAGTACATAAGCACACACACACACACACACACACACACACACACACACACACACACACACACACACACGTGAGGTTAGGAAGAATGAAGGTGTTATGGACATTCCTGACCTCAGTTGATGTGATGCCTTGTGAGTTCAGTCAGTGGAGAAGGTACAGATGGTATGAGGTAGATTTGATGATAGTGGTGACATGACACTTCCAGTTTAAACTGTTATCTGTTGTGACATCAAATAGTTTGAAGTGTCTGACTAAATGGAGGATGTCAGGGCCTAGTGTGTTGTCAGGAGACAGGCTGTTGTTTGCACTCAGATTGATACGCATCATCACAGTCTTGGTGCAGTTAATGGTGACATTGTTGGCTGTGTTGGCTGTAGTTCACTCTTTAAAGGTTATTGATGATGTGCTGAAGGGCACTTAAGTCAGTAGAGTTGTTGTTGATAGTGATGCCAAAGGTGTAGTTGTCTTCATACTTCCATTGGTGGTTTGTGTTCCTCAGGGCATCAATGGTAAGGATGAGAAAGCAGAGTGGCTCCATCTTGGTGCCCTGTGGTTTGCCACATTTTGGGGATAGTGATGCTGATTTGACTCCCGTAAAGCTGACAGTTTGGTGTTGCCCAGTCAGGAAGTCTGCCAACCACAAGACAAGACATCCATGTTGTCCAAGATCAATGGTTTTTTTATGTTGATATTATGGTTTACCAAGTTGAAAGCTTTAGTGAAGTCTACGAAGATGAATGCCACCAAGACCCTGCGTTTCTCCAAGTTGCAGTAAACAAAACATAGGAGGCTGACAAGGCAGTGAGTGGTAGGGGAGATTTTATGTTTCCAGATTGCTGAGGGTCTGCTGAATCAGCAGTCAGCATAGGCCCAGTCATATATAGAACTTTCACAGGTTGTAAGCTAATAAGAAACATGTATGTCTGGGGATGGTTTTTCTTATACTTTCTCTAAGGTTTATACGTAGATACATATATTCATCACACTTGAAATGAATGGAAAGCAGGTGATGGTGGTCTTTTGATTTGTAACTTGTTATTTTTCATGAGTTAATTGATGGTATCTTAGACTTGGAAAGACAGTTAGTTTTAGTTAGAGATATTCCTTTTTGAATGAAAATTAAATGCGTTTTTGGGATAAGTTAAACAGATGTGTACATCTATCATAGGTTTTAGCAGTGCATTAACTTTCACTCACTGATACAGAGTCGTGAGAAAGCAAGAACAGAGCGTGAATTACTACGTGAAAAGGAGCGAGAGGAAAGACGTAAAGCATTAATGGAAGAAGAGAAACGCAGGGAAAAGGAGAGAGAGGAAAGAAGAAAAAGAGAAGAAGAAAGAAGACATAGGAGGTAATTTCAATGGACTTGAATGTATATCATTTTCATATCTCTTGTAACTTTGATTTGTCATTTTCAGTTTATAGGTCTTCATATGTGCAAGGTGCTAATGAAATGTAGAAAGAACACATTTTCCACCCTTTGCAAGGATTCATGGATTTTTTAATCTGTTTGCCCTGCATATATGAGAGATTCCCTAGGACATTTACCAGGAAAATTAGGGTTAGGACCTTCTTATCCCTCTGTGTTTTAGGTGAGGAAGTGCTTGCCTTTCCCACTTTTCACTAGCTACTCACCTGAAGTAGCAGCAGCTTGCTCTATTTGGGCCTGCCCTTGGCCATTTAGATACCACTACAGAGATTATGTCATTGGCTCACTCCTGGTTGCTTTAGAGCTCAGAATTCTTTAAGATTGCATGCTGTCAAGGAGTCTGCTACCAAATCAGCTTTTTCCATCCCATGATTAATAATCTTTTCTTTGTTTTTTATGTTTATGATTTTGCTTATTGTATATTTGTCCTGCCCACATAGGCATGTGCCCATCACCACATTTTTTGATCTAGGGTTCCACCTGGTGGTTGTGACTGGCTTCCTTAGTGCTGTAGGACCCTGATGTCCTGCAAGCAAGAACTAAGTTCATGTATAGATGTGAAGAGGGGATGGCCGTAGTATTTTGAAGGATAAATGAATGTGTTTTATGACAGTTGCAGATGTGGGGTGTTTAGGATGTAAAGTTATGAGAGAAACTCGTGGCTGGTGGTTTGGTGAAAAGGGGAGAGATAGAGGGGTACTTTTTGTAAGGGTGTGTTTTGTGACAAAGGAGATGGAATGGCTGGGACCACAGATGATTTTCTCAAAAGGGGGTGACTAAATTGTTGATAGGTTGATGAACATTTTCAGTGTCTGGATTGGTTATGGGGAAGTGCCTGAGGATTGGCAGAATGCCAGTGCAGTATCTGTGTAAAGACAAGAAGTATATACTTGAATTACTGAGGTATAAGTTTTTGAGTGTTGGCAGAATGCCAGTGTAGTATCATTATGTAAAGGTAGGAAGTAAATTTTTGAATTACAGAAGTTTGTCGAGTGTACCTGTAAGTTGTATGGGATAATGGTGATTAAGAAGATGGTGTTATGCACAAAGCTTCAGATTAGAGGAACAACATAACTTCAGGTGTGGTAGAGGATGTGTGGATCAGGTTATGGTTTGAAGAATTTGTTTCAGAAATACTTAAGAGAAACAGAAAAATTCAAATGTGGCAAGTATGGATTTGCAGAAAGTGTATGATAGGGCTGATAGTGATACTTTTTCAGGGATGTGGATGTAACCAAGATGTGAAGAGAGGAGAGTTAGGTAGTATGTTTGAAGAGAGAAACTTGGATGTTCTGGCTCTGAGTGAAACAAAACTTAAAGGTAAAGAGGAGGAAGTGTTTAGAAATGTCTTAAAAATAAAGTCAGAAGTTGGTGAAAGGACAAGAGCTGAGGAAGAAATAGCACTACTCCTGAAGCAGGGAAGTGAATTCTAGACTGATCTAGGTAAAGGTGAAGATGAATGGTGAGAGACGGTTGATTATAAGTGTTTATGCACCTGGTCATGAGAAAAAGGATCATGAGAAGCAAATGTTTTTGGAGGAGGTGAGTGAGTGTGTCAGCAGTTTTGATACAAGAGACCAAGTATTATTGATGGATGATTTGAATGCTAAGGTGAGTAATGTGGCAATTGAGTGTATAATGGGGTGCATGTTTTATTCAGGATTATTAATGATGAATGGGAATGATGACTATCTCTTGGAGCTGTGTTCTGAAAAGTGACTGGTAATTAGGAATACCTGGTTTAGAAAGGGCAGACACAAGTCCGAGTTATACGAGTAGGAAAGATGGTCAGTGGGCATTAGTGGATAACATATTTATTGGTAGGCCTGCAAAAGAGAGACTTTTGGGTGTGAATGTGCTTTGACAGGCAGCTGGTTGAATGTCTGATCATATTTTGTAGAGGTGCAGGTGAAGATTTGTAGATTTTCTCAGAAAGAGGAAGTGGTATTGGTAAGAGAGTAGTGAGAGTCAGTAAGCTTGTAAAAGAGACTTCTGTGAAGAAATATCAGAAGAGAAGGCTGAGTATAGAATGGCAACAGGTGAGAGTAAATGAAGCAAGGGGAGCGGTTGAGGAATGGGAAGTATTTCGGGAAGTAGCGCTAGCATTTGTAAGAAATGCATATGAAAGGTTAGAGTTGGCGAGATGAGGGAGAGTAGTGAGTGATGAGGAAAGGAGGGAGTAACACTAGTCCTGAAGCAGGGGGGTGAATTCTAGACTGATCTACATAAAAGTGAATGGTGAAAGATGGTGGATTATATGTGCTTTTTCACCTGAACATAAGAAGAAGGCCGCACTATCTCTGGTTGTAGATGGATCAGCCTCCCTGCCATTTCTCCTTCAGTGGTGGTGTCCCTTAAGGGCCTGTCCTGTCTCGTACACTTTTTTCCTTTTTATCAGCTATTTGCTCTCCTCCACAAATAACCAAATGCTTTCATATGCTGACTACTCAACAGTTTATTCACCCACCTCCTTCAATTCTGCTCCTTTTCTCGCTTGATCTACATTTTGTCTTTGCATGGCTTCCTCAGAAAACTAAGACTTGGACAGGATATCTCAGTGGGGTAGAGGTGAAATCTAGTTAAGTTTAATGCCTCCAAGACCCAGTTTCTACCCATCTCTTTATCAAAAACTCACAACTCTAGTTTCTCTTTCAAATGTTATGTAATACCACCTCTTGACTCGGTGAACATACATGGTATTGCTGTAACATCCACTCATTCTTGAAAACCCCACTTTACTTGAAAAATTAAAGTCTGCCTCTAAGAAACTGGGAGTCCTGTTTTTTTTTTTCATACTATTCGCCATTTCCCGCATCAGCAAGGTAGCGTTAAGAACAGAGGACTGGGCCTTTTAGGAAATATCCTCACCTGGCCCCCTTCTCTGTTCCCTCTTTTGGGAAGAAGAAAAAAAAAAAATCTGAACAGTTGCTCCGTTTATGCAAATGATTGATTCGTCCTTGTATGGAGTACTGCTTCATCCTTACTCAACAGAGTAGAATTAAAAGTGGTCCAACTTATAAACTCTCCCAGTCTAGCTACAAAACTTGACCCTCTTGCCCTACTCTGCAATTTTTGTTCACTTTCCCGCTTCTGTATGTATTACTTTGGTTTTTGCTCCCATGAGCTGGTTGCTTGTGTGTCCCCACCACTAACTAGACCATGCATTATTACTTGGCAAGCTGCAGCATCACATGATTATTCTGTGTCTATTGGCAACTCAAGGGTAGGTCATTTTGATAAATGTTTCTTTCCCTAAATGTTGAAGCTTTGGAACTCTTTACCCTCTCATGTCATTCCCAAGAACTGTGACCTGTCACATTTTAAAAGACAGGTTTTTACCTCCTCCAAAATTTGTATACACTTTCCCCTGACTCTCCTTTTTCCTTTCATGATCCTCTTTATATTTTGATTAAGGCCTGGCCTTGATGTTAACAATTGTTCATGACTGGAGCTTTAAAAAGAATAGAAAGAAGTAAAAGTACAACCCAAATGCCTTTCTTTTCTCTCACTAGCAACTTTACTTCCTCATCCCAACTCTCACTACTCTTTCTAATCAGCCCATCGCTCACCTTTCTCATGCCACATGCATCTCTTGCACATCCCATCACAGGTTCCTTAAATACATTCCATTTGTCACCCACTCCCATTGCTTTATTTACTCTCACCTTTTTGCATTCTACATTACATATTACACATGACAGCTAGAGACTGAGTGTGAGCGAATGTGGCCTTTGTTTGTTGTCTTTTCCAAGCGCTTCCTGACATGCGTGTGGGGGGAGGGGGGGTGCCATTTCATGTGTGACGGGGTAGCGATAGGAATGGCAGAGGGCAGTAAGTATGAATATGAACATGTGTATATATGCGTGTCTGTGTATGTATATGTATGTATACATTGAAATGTATAGGTATGTATATGTGGGTGTGTGGGCATGTATGCATATACATGTGTATGTGGGTGGGTTGGGCTATTCTTTCGTCTGTTTCCTTGCGCTACCTCACTAACGCGGGAGACAGTGACAAAGTATAATAGATAAGATAAATATGTTGTACTGTATAGGTATGTATATGTGCGCGTGTGGGCGTTTATGTATATACATGTGTATGTGGATGGGTTGGGCCATTCTTTCATCTGTTTCCTTGCGCTACCTCACTAATGCAGGAGACAGTGACTGAGTATGATAAAAAAGACTAATGAAAAATATTATTTTTTATATTATACTTTGTCGCTGTCTCCCAAGTTAGTGAGGTAGTGCAAGGAAACAAATGAAAGAATGGCTCCACCCACCCACATACACATGTACATACACAAACGCCCACACACGCACATATACATACCTATAGATTCAACTTTTGGATGTTAATGTGCTGAGAGGTGCAACTGGAGGGATGTCTGATCATTATCTTGTGGAGGCGAAGGTGAAGATTTATAGAGGTCTTCAGAAAAGAAGAGTGAATGTTGGGGTGAAGAGAGTGGTGAGAGTAGGTGAGCTTGGGAAGGAGACTTGTCTGAGGAAGTACCAGGAGAGACTGAGTACAGAATGGAAAAAGGCGACGAAGTATAATAGAATATAAAATAATATTTATTATGCTTTGTCGCTGTCTCCTGTGTTAGCGAGGTAGTGCAAGGAAACAGACGAAAAAATGGCCCAACTCACCCGCATACACATTTACATACATAAACGTCCACACAGGCACATATACATACCTATACATCTCAACATATACATATATATGCACAGACATATACATATATACACATGTACATAATTCATACTGTCAGCCCATATTCATTCCCGTTGCCACCCCGCCACACATGAAATGAGAAACCCCCTCCCCTGCATGTGCATGAGGTAGTGCTAGAAGAGACAACAAAGGCCACATTCGTTCACACTCAGTCTCTAGTTGTCATGTATAATGCACCGAAACCACAGCTCCCTTTCCACATCCAGGCCCCACAAAACTTTCCATGGTTTACCCCAGATGCTTCACATTCCCTGGTTCAATCCATTGACAGTACGTCGACCCCGGTATACCACATCGTTCCAATTCACTCTATTCCTTGCATGCCTTTCACCCTCCTGCATGTTCAGGCCCCGATTACTCAAAATCTTTTTCACTCCATCTTTCCACTTCCAGTTTGGTCTCCCACTTCTTCTTGTTCCCTCCACCTCTGACACATATATCCTCTTTGTCAATCTTTTCTCACTCATTCTTTCCATGTGACCAAACCATTTCAATACACCCTCTTCTGCTCTCTCGAACACACATTTTTTTTATTACTACGCATCTATCCTACCCTTTCATTACTTACTCGATCAAACCACCTCACACCACAGATTGTCCTTGGACATCTCATTTGCAACATATCCACCCTCCTCTGCACAACTCTATCTATAGCCCATGCCTCACAATCATATAACATTGTTGGAACCACTATTCATTCAAACATACCCATTTTTGCTCTCTGAGGTAACACTCTCACCTTTCACACATTCTTCAGTGCTCCCAGAACCTTTGCCCCCTCCCCCACCCTGTGACTCACTTCCATGGTTCCATCTGCTGCTAAATCCACTCCCAGATATCTAAAACACTTCACTTCCTCCAGTTTTTCTCCATTCAAACTTACATACCAATTAACTTGTCCCTCAACCCTACTGTACCTAATAACCTTGCTCTTATTCACATTTACTCTCAGCTTTCTTCTTTCACACACATGTTACCAAACTCAGTCGCCAACTTCTGCAGTTTCTCACCTGAATCTGCCACCAGCGCTGTATCATCAGTGAACAACAATTGCCTCACTTCCTAAGCCCTCTTATCCACAACAGACTGCATACTTGCCCCTCTCTAAAACACTTGCATTCACCTCCCTAACAACCCCATCCATAAACAAATTGAACAACCATGGAGACATCATGCACCCTTGCTGCAAGCTGACATTCACTGAGAACCAATCACTTTCCTCTCTTCCTACTCGTACACATGCCCTACATCCTGGATGAAAATCTTTCACTGCTTCTAGCACCTTACCTCCCACACCATATACTCTTAATACCTTCCACAGAACATCTCTTTCACCTCACTCATATGCCTTCTTCAGATCCATAAATGCTACATACATTCTTCAAAGCAAACACCTGATCCACACATCCTCTACCACTTCTGAAACCACACTACTCTTCCCCAATCTGATGCTTTGTACATGCCTTTACTTTCTCACTCAATACCCTCCCATATAATTTCCCAGGAATACTCAACAAACTTATACCTCTGTAATTTGAATGCTCACCTTTATCCCCTTATCCTTTGTACAATGGCACTGTGGATGCATTCCGCCAATCCTCAGGCACTTGACCATGAACCATACATACGTTGAATATCCTTACCAACCAGTCAACAACAGTCACCCTCTTTTTTGATAAATTCCACTGCAATACCATCCAAACCAGAAGATGAAAGCCTTGCCAGCTTTCATTATCTGCAATGCTTTCACTGCCTCTTCTCTGTTTACCAAACCATTCTCCCTGACCCTCTCACTTCGTACACCACCTCGACCAAAACAACGTATATCTGCCACTCTATCATCAAACACATTTAACATTTCAACATATACATACATGTACGTAGACATATACATATATATACATGTACATATGATAGAGTTGATAGAGATGCTGTGTGGAAGGTATTAAGAATATATGGTGTGGGAGGCAAGTTGTTAGAAGCAGTGAAAAGTTTTTATTGAGGATGTAAGGCATGTGTACGTGTAGGAAGAGAGGAAAGTGATTGGTTCTCAGTGAATGTAGGTTTGCGGCAGGGGTGTGTGATGTCTCCATGGTTGTTTAATTTGTTTATGGATGGGGTTGTTAGGGAGGTAAATGCAAGAGTTTTGGAAAGAGGGGCAAGTATGAAGTCTGTTGGGGATGACAGAGCTTGGGAAGTGAGTCAGTTGTTCACTGATGGTACAGCGCTGGTGGCTGATTCATGTGAGAAACTGCAGAAGCTGGTGACTGAGTTTGGTAAAGTGTGTGAAAGAAGAAAGTTAAGAGTAAATGTGAATAAGAGCAAGTGTTATTAGGTACAGTAGGGTTGAGGGTCAAGTCAATTGGGAGGTAAGTTTGAATAGAGAAAAACTGGAGGAAGTAAAGTCTTTTAGATATCTGGGAGTGGATCTGGCAGCGGATGGAACCATGGAAGCGGAAGTGGATCATAGGGTGGGGGAGGGGGCGAAAATCCTGGGAGCCTTGAAGAATGTGTGGAAGTCGAGAACATTATCTCCGAAAGCAAAAAATGGGTATGTTTGAAGGAATAGTGGTTCCAACAATGTTGTATGGTTGCGAGGCGTGGGCTATGGATAGAGTTGTGCGCAGGAGGATGGATGTGCTGGAAATGAGATGTTTGAGGACAATGTGTGGTGTGAGGTGGTTTGATCGAGTAAGTAACGTAAGGGTAAGAGAGATGTGTGGAAATAAAAAGAGCGTGGTTGAGAGAGCAGAAGAGGGTGTTTTGAAATGGTTTGGGCACATGGAGAGAATGAGTGAGGAAAGATTGACCAAGAGGATATATGTGTCGGAGGTGGAGGGAACGAGGAGAAGTGGGAGACCAAATTGGAGGTGGAAGGATGGAGTGAAAAAGATTTTGTGTGATCGGGGCCTGAACATGCAGGAGGGTGAAAGGAGGGCAAGGAATAGAGTGAATTGGATCGATGTGGTATACCGGGGTTGACGTGCTGTCAGTGGATTGAATCAGGGCATGTGAAGCGTCTGGGGTAAACCATGGAAAGCTGTGTAGGTATGTATATTTGCGTGTGTGGATGTATGTATATACATGTGTATGGGGGTGGGATGGGCCATTTCTTTTGTCTGTTTCCTTGCGCTACCTCGCAAACGCGGGGAAAAAAAACAAAAAAAAAAAACATTCATACTTGCTGCCTTCATCCATTCCCTTCGCCACCCCGCCACACATGAAATGGCACCCCCCCTGACCACTTATCATCTCTATCTGTCTTTATCTCTGATGCCTGTTCCAATTGGAACTTCCTCAAATGGTTGGCCATGGCAACAGTCTCCTTAACTAAAGAACTATAGTGCTGCATCTTAGTCTTTTTGCCTCACCTTTAACAGGCCACTGGCAGAGGGCAAGTCTAGTGCAGTGTTTGCAGAGGCTCCTGCCTGATTTTCCCAATGATTACTTCTATCTTATGCTCCTACCTACTACTTCTACCTAATGCTCCTGCCTAAATGCTCCTACTTACTACTTCTCTCTGCTGCTCCTACCATTTTGCCAAAAGGTAGGGCTAGCGCATGAGTTAAGTGTTGTCAAATGTTACAGTGACAAGGAGAGATTGTTTGTGGACAGAATGTCTGTAGTCCACATGTTAGTGAAGCAGATAGAAAAGAGCTACCTGGGTCAGTGGAGTTCAACTTGACAACCACTAAAGTGCTGGCTCACTAAGCAGATGTCACTAATCTTCCTGATACCCGGCTGGGTAGTATTGTTGATTTACCCCAGTGGTCGTTGGATGCCTACCACCTACTACCAAACCCCACCTATCTCTTTTGTATCATAGAAAGTGACTAATAGGGGTGGAAGTTGGGGGCTGGATATTCACTCTTCCTGCATTTCTTTCCAATAGGAGGAACAGAGGAAAGAGGCAAATGAGAATTCTTTTTCTTTTAAGGCTCAGTCATCTGTTTTGGATGCTAACCACTCACGTGGGAAATAGCGAACAGGTGTGAAAGAAAGGAAGTCGTAGTTGACATGGTATGGGCTGGGGTACAGTAGCCCTCTTTGGTGTTAAAGGTGGAGTGATGGCTTGAAAAATGTAAATTTAAAAGCAACAGGGATGATTATAAACTTTGAGTTGATTGTAATCCTGACTCTTGAAGGTAATAAGAAGAGGGAAATATGGTGCAAGAAAAAAATGTATACCTGTGCAAGGAAAGGATTTATTATAGCAGTCAGTCCTTATATGTTTATCTCCACATGTACTGTATAGGATGAGGTTTCCAGTTTGAGTTGTGGGTTCATGTCACAGGGTTTAGTACAGGCAGACAGCTTATGAGGGCAGTGACCAAAATTGTAATTTCACAACTGAGAGAGGGAGGAACATATCATTAGAGAGTAGAGATGATTGATGTGAAGTCATAACGGAGGAGTGAATGAGGCAAATGATGTTGGAGTTTTATTAATGTTTTCAAGACTAATATCTATTTATGGCTCTGGAGAAGGCAATGACAGGGTTGATAGAGATACTTTCTGGAAGATCTTAAGTGTATACGGTGTGGGAGGTAAGCTGTTTCTAGGCTAGAAACAGTGAGAAGTTTTTATCAAGGGTGTAAGGCATATGTATGAGTAGAAGAGGAGAGTGATTGGTTCCCAGTGAAGGTCGGTCTGTGGCAGGGGTGTGTGATGTCCCTATGGTTGTTTGATTTGTTTATGGATGTGGCAGTTGGGGTGGTAAATGCAAATGTTTTGGAGAATGGGGTGAGTTAGCATTGTGTTGGGGATGAGAGAGTCCAGGAAGTGAGTTAGTTGCTGTTCACCAATGATACAGCACTGTTGGTTTATTCAAGTGAGAAACTGAGGAAATTGGTGATGTTAAGAAAATTGCATGAAAGGAGAAAGTTGAGAGTAAATATGAATATGAACAAGATTATCATGTTCAGTAGGGTTGAGGGACAAGTTAGTTGGGATGTAAGTTTGAATGGAGGAAAACCGGAAGAAGTGAAGTGTTTTAGGAATCTGGGAGTGGACTTAGCAGCAAATGGAACCATGGAAATGGAAGTGAGTCATAGGGTGGTGGAGGGGTGAAGGTTCTGGAAGCAATGAAGGGTGTGTGGGAGGAGGAAACATTATTTCAAAGAGCAGAAATGGTTATGTTTGAAGGAATAGTAGTTCTAACAATATTGTATGATTGCAAGGCATGGGCTATAGATATGGTTGTGTGATGGAGGGTGGATGTGTTGGAAATGAAATGTTTGAAGACAGTATGTGGTGTGAGGTGTTTTGATCAAGTAAGTAATGAAAGGATTAGAAATATATTGGGTAATAAAAATAGTGTGGTTGCAAGAGAGCAGAAGAGGATGTGTTGAAATGGTTTGGACATATGGAGAGAATTAGTGAGGAAAGGTTGAGAAAGAGGATATATTTGTCAGAGGTGGAGGGAACAAGGAGAAGCAGGAGACCAAATTAGGGGTGGAAGATGGAGTGAAAAATATTTTGAGCGATTGGGGCCTGAAGATGCAGGAGGGTGAGAGGTATGCAAGGGGGGTATTGATGCTGTTCTCCTGTGGGGCAGGGTAGCACCAGGAATGGATGAAAGCAAGCGAATATGAGGAAGTGAAATGTATTAGATATCTGGGAGTGGATTTGGCAGCAGATGGAACCATGGAAGCGTAAGTGAATCATAGGGTGGAGGAGGGGGCAAAAGTTCTGGGAGCGTTGAAGAATGTGTGGAAGTCGAGAACATTATCTTGGAAAGCAAAAATGGGTATGTTTGAAGGAATAGTGGTTCCAACAATGTTGTATGGTTGCAAGGTGTGGGCTATGGATAGAGTTGTGTGGAGGAAGGTGGATGTGCTGGAAATGAGATGTTTGAGGACAAAATGTGGTGTGAGGTGGTTTGATCGAGTAAGTAATAATAGGGTAAGAGAGATGTGTGGTAATATAAAGATTGTGGCTGAGAGAGCAGAAGAGGGTGTTTTGAAACGGTTTGGTCACATGGAGAGAATGAGCGAGGAAAGTGACCAAGGGGATATATGTGTCAGAGGTGGAGGGAATGACGAGAAGTGGGAGACCAAATCGGAGATGGAAAGATGGAGTGAAAAAGATTTTGAGTGATCGGGGCCTGAACATGCAGGAGGGTGAAAGGCGTGCAAGGAATAGAGTGAATTGGAATGATGTGGTATACTGGGGTCGACGTGCTGTCAATGGATTGGACCAGTGCATGTAAAGCATCTGGGGTAAACCATGGAAAGTGGTGTGGGGCCTGGATGTGGAAAGGGAGCTGTGGTTTCGGTGCATTATTACATGACAGCTAGAGACTGAATGTGAATGAATGTGGCCTTTGTTGTCTTTTCCTAGCGCTACCTCGCACACACGAGGGAGAAGGGGGTTGTAATTTCATGTGTGGCGGGCTGGTGATGGGAATGAATAAAGGCAGACTATGAATAATGTACACGTGTATATATATGTTTATGTCTGTATGTGTATATATATGCATACGTTGAGATGTATAGATATGTATATTTGCGTGAATGGACGTGTATGTATATACATGTGTATGTGGGTGGGTTGGGCCATTTCTTTCGTCTGTTTCCTTGCGCTACTTCACTAATGCGGGAGACAGCGACAAAGCAAAATAAATGAATAAATAACATGTTTATTTATGCATATGTCTCTGTATTTGTATGTATATATGTTCATATGTATGTGCATGAGTGTGTATGTATATATGTGTTTATATGGGTGGATAGGTCTTTCTTCGTCTGTTTCCTGGCACTACCTCACTGACATGGGAAACACCGATCATGTATGATAAGAAAAAAATACTATAATTCCTCAAATGGTAGTTGTCTCAGATAGATTAACAGAAATCCTTCATTTTTTATGACTGAACTCCTTTTACAGGTGGATAAAGAAAGATGTTTTCCTTATTTCAGCCATGACAGAGACCGTGAAAGAGATAGAAGGGACCGTAGTCGTGACAGAGACAGAGATCGTGATAGAATAAGGGATCGAGATAGAGACCGTGACCGAAGAGATAGAAGGCATTCTCGTAGTAGGGACCGCAGACGCTCTCGTAGCAGAGAGAGAAGTTACAGAAGTCCACACTCCAGAGACAGAGATCGACGAGACAGGGATAGGGACAGGTGAGTTTTACATCAGGCATAGCATGATGTTCCACTTGGTTCAATGTGATAACTGAAAAGGGTGCACCATAGGTATATTGAGGAAGTGATCCAGTTATATAAGAAATCATGGAATGGCAGAGGTTTCATGGTGAAGCTTAAGTAAAGGAAATCAATGGGCGTCAGATGTCACAGATTGAAGTGCTCAAGGTCATTATATTTAGAAAGGAACATGGTATTGTAGTTACTTGGCATTGATAGTGTACTTAATGAAATGGTCCATGAAAACATTTTCTGTACATATTCATGTGCTGTATAAGAAAAAGCTTACCTACTTATGAGTACCCAAGATGGGATTTTGCTATGGCAGCAGGGTTAGCGCATAGCATTCGCCATTTAACTTTTATGTTGAAAAATGATGTTACCCACAACTCTCTTTCCTTGTCCCATCACATTCATGCCATTCATGGTTATTGTATATTTTCAGCAGCTGTTCCTCGGGTATAGTTATCTGTTCTAGGTTCATCTGGTATTTCCTTTAATGAAGAGTCCAAATCTTCTTTTGAATATTTTTGTATTCATTCCATGTAAATTTCTTAGGTCACCAGGTATCGTATGTAGACTGGTGACAGCAGCCACCCAGGGTGGTGCTACCGTCCTGCTTCAGGAACATTAAAGTGGTGCCTGGGACCACTTTACATCCTCCATGTTAGGATTGCTGGTCTTTCTTTATGTCTTTATCTAAACTGGATGACAGGGATACTTCTATCATCTTCTCCATGCAGACACCATATACCTATTCAAATCTCTTATATTTTCTTCACCTGAGCTCTCTTGTTAACTCTTTGTCCATAAATCTTTTTGAATGTAATCATGGCAGAGTCCAACAAACTTGCGGCCCCTTGTCATCTCTTTACAGAGTGTTAAGAATCAACTCATCTGACTTAAAAGCACTATTTTTTCATTTGATCATAAAATTCAAGATTTTCACTGGTGAAATTTTCCAAACCTTTGATGTTTGCTTCAACTTCTATTTATTTTTCTGTAGGTCTTCCATATATAGGCACTGAAATAGTGTTAATTGCCCCATGACTTATGTGTTCAGATTTCTCTTCTTTAAATTTCATTGATTTCTCATGTGTCCAAATTTTTTTGTAATTTTCCTTGATCTATCACTATCCATTGCTTACTTACTATCATGTCATCTGCAGTATGTCTGACTACACACTCATACTTCCTTATCAATGTTTCAGATCATGATTACGAGTATTGCTGCCAGAACTGTTCCTAGTGTTACTACAGACTGTACATCTTCAGATATATTTCCATTTGCAACAACATTGAATTTTCAGTTAGAAATTCTTTTATCCATGTTCCTGTTTTTTATTTTATATTTTGTCTGCCAGTGTCTTTAGTAACACTTCACAGTTAACCATATCAAATTGCTTTTGTAAAATCAAGAAAGTGTCTATTGATTTCCCATTCATTGGTGTATCTACATCATTATAATGAACTAGTGGTTGTGTTTGCATGCTTTTTTCAGTAACATATCCATGCTGTCCTTATTTATGAATCTGTTTGAAATTAAAAGTTCCATCAAAATTTTTCTGTCTCAAATTCTTTGATTATGAGCAAAGTTAGATTAACAGGTCTTTGTTGTTCTGGCAATGAATTGGAGCCTCCTTTCTATAATGGTGTTTTGTATGCCTTTTTGTGTATATCAGGTATGCTTAATTCCTCTATGCTTTGCCTCAGCAGCATTGCAGTGAGTAAGATTATAGTTTCTTTCATATTTAAAACACTGCTAGAATTCCATCTGGCCCTGGAGTTGAGTTTTTAGTCATTTGCTTCAGTTATGTCTCATTCATGTAAGTTGATATAAACGAGTCCATGTGCATCATGATCGATAGATATATCATCGTCAGTTCCTTCATGAACACTGAATAATACTTGTTGATTAACACCTGACATATTCATTTTGGGTCATTTACATAACTGTCAACTTCCCTGAATGGTCCAGTTTCTGATTTTTTATTCTCTCTTCTCTCCATGTTATCAAATGGGACTTTTGAGTTTTGGTTCATGTGTTGAATTACTGTTTCTTCCTTTAGTATGCATTCTCTTCTGTGTGACGTATGTATTTCCTTTTCTGCATTCCTTATATTTTGTTTTTATTGTTTCACTCCTTCATGTTGCATATCATAGTTTTTATTCCATTCCCTTCACCTGGTCATCCATTGTTTTCTGTTCCATGGTGTCTTTTTGTTCTGTCTATCTATCTGTCTACCTGTCTGTCTATCTCAGGTACCATTCCCTCCCTAGTTACTTCCATCAGGATGTTGGCCATGGCAAAAGTTTCCACTTATCCAGTCCCTACATGCCTCCCTCACATACAGCAGTCCATGCATTCTTCCACCATTTCTCTCTCTCTCCAGTACCCTTCCACTCTAGTTTCCCATTTCACAAGTGGTCATCCTCACACACCAACCCCTATAATTGTATTATCACACACTCTCCTTATAAATTACACATCCTGCATTCTTTCCGTATGCCCGCACCATCTCACATATTATATTTCACTGGCTTCATCACTTCACATTTCATTGCATTCCTTACCATACATATCTCCTACATCCACATCATTTTTTTCACCATTTAATCTCTTCATCCCACCTACTCTAACAGCTCATTTCCAAAGCCTGAATTCTTTACCTCTGTGACTCATTCCATGTCCATGTTTTGGCTGCATAGGTCAGGGTTGTCCCTTAAGTTTTTTTTCTTTTTACTTCCATACTTACACTTATACCCTTCATAATTCTATTAAGGGATTTAGTGTCTCCTCTACACTGTACTGCTCCATCCCTTATCTCCCCTTCAATATCATCAAACTTATCCAAAATGGCTCTGAAATACTTAAATTCTTTCACCTTTTCCAGTCTTTCTTCACCTATATCTATAACACAGTTTAGTACTACACTTTCTCCTTTCACTCTATATATAGGATTTTGCAGAATCTATACTTTCACTCTTGTTTCCTTTCAAATGCCATTGCTCTACTGTTACTCACATTTACATTCAATTGCTTACACTTACACACATCACAAAAGACACTTACAACCTTCCGCAACTCCTCTTCACTCTAAGCAAACAACACAGTATCATCGACAAACAGGCATGTCATTAGTCACCATACTTCACAGCCACATTCCATCTTTCTACCCACTTTCCTTTGATTGGCTCTCACCTCTTTATCACTCCATCCATGTATATGTTAAAAAGCCATCGTGACATCACACAGCCCTACCTTACACCCACAAGCATACTGAAACTTTTGCCCAACTCTCCATCCACTCTTACAAATGAATTTGTATGTGTGTGAGTGGAAGGTTTTCACACTATCCAACAGTAGTCTTCCTACCCCATATATCCTTAACACATTTCATAGAGCATTCCACTTAACTGTCGTAAGCTTTCTCCAGTTCAGTAAAAGGTGAAATAGCTTAACAGTCATTTTCACCACAAAAATCTGATCTACACAGTGATACCTTTCCTTAAATCCCCTTGCTTCTCACTCTGCATTCAGTCACTTCCATCACTCTATTAGTCAACACTATTGCATACCCTTTTCTTGTCATACTGAACAGATTTATTTCCTTGTACTTAATACATACATTCTTAGCACAACCTTCTGTTTCCAGGCTCAATTACACATCAAGTGCATCCACTGTATCACACTTTATCCTACTTACTTTAGCGTTTCAGCTGTAACTTCATCCACTTCAGGTGCCTTTCGTACCTTTTGTCTCATTATCCCCTTTTTACCTCCCTTTGTGCTATAGGCCTGTGTGCTTGTATCCTCTTTCTTCCATCCTCCATTCATATACATGCAACAACTGCTGTCTCTCCTTCTCCCACGTTCATCATTTCTTCAAAATACTCTTTCCCTCTTCCTTTAACTTAATGTTTTTGATTCAGCAACTCTCAATCCTTGCTTCTCACCTTAACATTTCCACTGTTACATCCACCACTTTCCTTTTTCACCTTGTTCCAATACAGTTTCTTATCTTTTGTCAACTTTACACTCAACTGTCTTCCAAAATCTTCATCTACCCTTCCTTTTATTTCCTTTATAAGCATCTTAACATTGTGCTTACACATCTTATAATTTCCTCTCCTCCTTTGCTTGACTTCCAGTGGTACATTCCTTTTGAGCAATCTTCCATATGCCTTTTTCTTCTCTTCCACAGCATTTCTAATTTCATCTATCCACCTTGCATTTCCCATTTTATTCCTGTACCTCATGACCTTACATACATCCGCTGATTCTACAACCTTTAGCTGCCATCTTCTGAACATTAAAACACCTCATAAACATGTGACTGCAAAATTACATGTACAGTATATCCATCTAAACTTACACTTTTGCCTCTCCATTCTTCCTTGCACCTTACAAATGCTTGTCCTTGATCTCATTCCTACGAGAACTATGAAGTAGTCATTCTCCAAAGACTCCTGTCACAACTCTAGCATCTAGCACAACCTTTCTCAACCTTTCATCCATTGCCGCATAATGAAGCAAACCCCTTTTCTCCTCTCTTCTATTGTTTCTCTTCCATTTATGCTTGTGACTCTTCTTGTGTTAAAAAGAAGTGCTTGTAAGAGATTAATCCCTCTCAGCAAAGATATTCACAAGATAAATTCCCTTCTCATTTACTCCAGGCACACACCATTTAACAACGATCTTGCCAGTTTCATAACATCCCATCTTTACTATCATATCATCTGTTATCACCACCTTTTTCTCCTCCAAACCATTTATGCAGTCATTCGGATTTTTCTAGAAATGCGTCATTTCATCCTTACCTCACTGTCTTTCTATTCACAGGTGCGTATACACATACCCATGCACACTTCACAATCCAGTCTTTTCTTTCTGCAATACTATTGTTGATCCATTCCATCCATGCTCTGTAACATCCTCCAGTACTCTTAATGATAGCTCAGTTGCACATCCTTCTTTCCTTCTTTTCTGATAATTATCATTTATTCCCCTCCGTACCGCTCCTAATTCCATGCCCTCCCATAACTTGCATTCATCATTTCTGCTTTCACCCTGCATAAGGATATGGGTTTCCCAAATCCCCAGCACATCCAAACTATAACTTTTGAATTTCTCCATAAGCTCACCCCTTTTACTCTTACCAGTCATCACATTTACATTCAGTTCCATCTCTCTCTCAGTAACTTGTCCATTTTACTCCACGACATGACTGTTAGACTCCAGTGCCACTTCTTAGCCTTTTGTGCTTCATCCTCGACAGGCCTCTTATAGAGGGTAGCTCCAGCACATTGTTTTCCTGTGGCATCTTGGCTCCCAGATTGTCCGAAAAAGTAAAACCTCAACAAACCTCAAGTGTTAGTCTTTGTTTCAGAATTACTACTA
The DNA here is from genome assembly GCF_036320965.1 of Panulirus ornatus. Classification (NCBI taxonomy): domain Eukaryota; kingdom Metazoa; phylum Arthropoda; class Malacostraca; order Decapoda; family Palinuridae; genus Panulirus; species Panulirus ornatus. The sequence goes on from NC_092278.1 coordinate 40,142,425, forward strand.
CTGTTGCCCTGGTTGGGTTAGCCAATGCCTTCCCCTTTTGTTCTATCCTTAAAGAAGTAGTAATGAGGTCACCATGAGAAAGTGGGGTGACTTGGATACTTCAGAAAACTAAAAGAGTATCCTCTTGAGGCAATGAAATTAAGAACTTTTCCCAATTTCTAGCCATTCCTGTAATAGCAGCACCTCCTAACCACATTATGATAGTGCTACTGCTATATTTTCTTTTACTTGGCACTACTTTTATGATAACTTTATTTATGTGCTGGTAAAAGATTCCCATGTTTGGTTGTGCATTACTGCTGTTCAGACTATTGAACCATTGTATGTTATCTAATAGATTATACTTTGTTTCACTTTGTTTTTCCAGAGTAGAAGTTGAAGTTCCTTGACATAATTGCATTTTCTTGCTTTTCATCCAGTCTGCTTGTATCCATTTCAGTGCTGTGGTTAGTAAGCACTTCACTCATATAATAGAGTTAGGTTTGGGTACTCATCTCTGTTAATTGTCATTCCTATTCATGGTAGAACCTAGGAAATGGGAGCATCTCAGCTCTGTCAGCTTGCTGGATTGGGACCTCAGTTCCATGAAACATGCATGGCTTTATTTACTTAATCCCTTCCCCAGATATGAGAACAGAAACAAAAATGTATAAGATTTGTGATGCACTTTGTAGATGTGTGTGTGTGTGTGTGTGTGTGTGTGTGTGTGTGTGTGTGTGTGTGTGTTAAGTGGAATGTGAGAAGATGAAATAAAAGATGGCAAAAGGAAGTAGATGGTTTGTTATTTTTAACAAAGGACATTGACGTGTTGTGTGAGTTTAGAATACATATGAAGAATATGTAGAATATGGGGCGAGATGAGGTCTAATAAGATGCTGTAGATTGTTTATACAAGACATGCAGAAATGTGTGTGAAAGATAAATGGCTTGGAAAGAAGGTTGATTCTAACCCTTTCATTGTCTCTCTACTTGTCTATTTTCTGTGGTTCCTTTTCACTGCATTAGTCATGATATCCTATGACACTGTGTGTGAGTAATTCTCAAATGTTTTGAAAAATATTTCAAGCTTGTAATTATTATTAACTAAAGATAATAGAAAATGTGATATACATCTTGGACTTGTGAGACATTGTTTACATCTTCTATGTGTCTTATGATTTATGCTGCTCTGCTGCCAGAAGTATAAGGTACTCCAGAAATATTTTCAGGTGTAGTGATATGTTTGAGGATGATACGTGGTATAAGGAGGGTTAGTTAAGAATTCAGAGTGAGCGAGTTATGGCAAATTAATGATTTAAAGAGAAGTGGAGTTGGTGAAAACCTTGCATAAGATGGTATGTATCAAAGTGGCTGTAGTGATGGTATTGTTGTTGAATTTCTTAAGAAAGGGGGTGAGTGTTGTTGATAGATTAGGTAGGATTTTCTGAGTGAGGTGCCTGAGGATTGCTGGATTGCATGTATTAGTGCCACCGTATGAAGACAGGGTGGACAAAGGTAAGTATATGAAACACAGAGGTGTAAGTTTGTTGAGTGTACCTGGTAAGATCTGTAGGAAAATGGATATTGGTGATAGAGAGGGCAAAAAGGCATGTACAGAGCCTCAGACTGGGGAGGGACATTGTGTTTTTATAATTGATGGAGGATGTGTGGATCAGGTGTTCGCTTTGAAGAATAAGTGTGAGAAATGCTTAGAGAAACAGACAAATTTGTATGTGGCATTTATGGATCTGAAGAGAGCATATGATAGGGTTAGGGTCGTTGAAGGTGCTATGAATATATTGTTTGGGAGGAGGGTTATCAGAAGCAGTGAGGAGTTTTTATCAAGAGTGTTAGGCATGTTTGCAAGGAGGTAGAGAGGATATTGATTGAATCCAGGTGAATATGGGTCTTTGCCAGGGGTGGGTGATAACATGACTGTTTATGGATGGGGTAGTGAGGGAGATAAATGTAAGGGTATTGGAGAGAGGATTGAGTCTTTAGGGGGTGAGTGGGCATAGAAAGTGAGTAGGTTATTGTTTGCTGGTGGCATGTTTAAGTAAGAAGCTGTAGAAGTTGGTGTCTGAGTTTAGGAGAGTCTGTGAAAAGCTGAGAGAGGCAAGTGGAAGATGAGAAGTGTTTTCAGAGGCTTCTACTTAATGTGACTACCTAACATTCCCACCTAATGTTCCAACCTACTACTTCCACATAATGTTCCTACCTAATGTTCCTAGCTACTAATATTACCTATGTTTCTACTGAATGCACTTGTCTAGTGCTCCTACCAACAACATATCTATTGCTCCAAGAGGCTGGGCTAGTGCATAGTGCTCACCACAGAAACGCGGGAGACAGCGACAAAGTATAAAAAAAAAAAAAAAAAAAAAAAAAAAGAATGAGCTGTGTGAGTTAAGTGTTGTCCAGTGTTATTTCTGACGAGAAAAGATTGCATGTGTGTGGAGAGAATGCCAGCAGTCCCTGTGAGGGGTGAGGCAGAAAGAGAAGACAACTACCTGGGTCATAGGAGTGCAAAATGACCACCACTGAAGTGTTGGAAGAGCTGGCTCACTCCTGATACTCAGGCAGGTAGCATTGGTAATATACCTTTCTTGTTAGTGGCTGTGTACCAAGTGCTATCTATATATACAAGAGGAAGTGCCAGAAAGTTAAGAGGAAGGTGCAAGGGCTGAAAAAGAGGGAAAATGATGGTTGCGATAAACAAGTAGTGGCAAACCTCATAGAGAATTAAAAAAAATGTTTTAGAAAGTTTATTTTGTGAGGAAAGACAAGTTAACAAATGGGAGCATTGGTGAAGGGAGCAAATGGGGAAGAGGTCACAGGCAGAAAAAAGTGAAGAGGAGTTGGAGTGAGTACTTTGAAGGATTGTTGCATGTGTTAGATGAATGGGTGGCAGATGTGGGGTGTTTTTGTTTGGGAGGCATGCAAAATGAGGGAGTCATAGCAAGTGGTGTGACAAAGCAAAAGAGAATAGTAAATGGTGCTGCAGTTGAATTTCTTAAGAATGGGGGTGACTGCTGTTGATTGGTTAAGATAGTTATGATTTTCATTGTGTGTATGGATTATGATGAGGTGTCTGAGGATCGGCAGTAGAATGCCTGTATAGTGCCATTGTATAAAGGCAAAGGGACAGAGTTGAGTGTTTGAATTACAGACGTATAAGTTTTTGAGAACTGTGGGAGCTGAAGTGAGCCATAGAGTGGGTAAAGGTGCAAAGGATCATGTAAATATAAGGCATTGTCCTTACGGGGAGAGATGGGAATGTTTTGTGGCTTATTAGTTCCATCATTGTTGTATGGATGTGAGTTGTGGGCCGTAGAGAATAATGTATGTGGTGTGAAGAGGCTTGATTGAATAAGATATGAGAGCTTAACAGAGAGGAGTATGTGTCAGAGAGCTGAAGAGTTGTTAAAGAATAGTCTCTCGGAAAAAAAGATGTAAATTTTGAGCTTCAGTACATGCATAGACCTTGTTTTAGAGAAATCTATGTAAATATACCTTTTTAGAGGGTTCTGAACCAATTCTGTGTTGCACGAGAGGCATTTAAGGTATAAATAATTTTTTTCACTTCTGATTTTCCCCTTAAGATAATGAGTAAGGAAATCTTCTTATTACTTCTTACTCTAATATTTTTTCTTTTTCAGACACCATCGATCCCGTAGCCGTGATCATGACCGTAGGAGATATAGAGAAGAGAATGGTACATATTATTTAGTTGCTTTTTGTATTTTATTATTAATGTTTTTTGATATCCCTCCTGCAGGGCAAAAGAGGGCTTGCTGTTTTGCTTTTGTAAGTTCATGTTAGCATATTCCAAGAGGAATCAACTGAACATGCAAAATATTGTTTGTTTATAACCATTCATTGATTGCTCAGTTTGATTTCAGAGGGTTTGCTTTAAAGATGACCGAAAGATGACCATTTTTAAACCTTTTCATCGCTCAAGTGTAGAGGATCAGAATGTATGCCTTGCCTATAGTTGGAGAATTTGGGGTGCTTTTCTATCTTTCAGTATGTTATCATTACTCCATGCCCAGTTCTAAGGAGTGGGTCAGGTATGATCTGTACAGCCTTTGAACAGTCATATGTACAACCTCAACCCATGCCCAATGTGTTAAAGTGAAAGATGGACTTCCACACTCATAAAAGGCTCAATTCTTTCCTCAGTACACAAAGTTCATCCTTTGTTTGTGACTCATATATCCATTTACACCACCTTCTTATGCAGAAGGCCTCCATTACATCCAGTCCCCATTCATGGCTGGAGGATGACTGACTGTTTGGAGAAATTGTCACTCGCTGCCACCTTGGTAGCTCCTCAGACTTGGATGGTGACCTTAAAATAAAGGCTCTGAACTCAGTGCATATATTCATCTAGAGGAGGTGCCCAGCTTGTGTAATTGTCTGGCTAGAGGAGTTAAGAGGTTGAAGGACTTCTTGATTGGTTAGAAATTTCAGGAGACATGTCCCCATGAGTGAAGAACCCTCTTCCTGTACCATTGAAATATGTAATTACACACACACACACACACACACACACACACACACACACACACACACACACACACACACACACCCACCCACACACACATGATGGAAGACTTTTTAGCCCCAACACCAGTGAGATGGAATGTAAAAAAGGTTTTGGAAATCATTGAGATATCTAGAGATGTTAATTAACACTACCAAAAGGATATGACTCATATAAGGCTTATGTTGTTGATAAGATATCACTATATGTGCTAAAGATATGTGTGTATATGCTAGATAACCACTTGAATTATTGTTCAAGATGTCTTAAGAGAGAGGCAAAGTACCTAGGGAATGGAAAAGAGCAAAAGTCAAACACATATTTTGGAAAGGAGACCAGGAACAGGCAGTGAATTACAGACAGGTCTCACTAATGAGTATGGTGTGTAAGGTTCTGGAAAATTTTACTAGAAAGCAAGTGGATGACTTTCTGTGGAGGAAAAATTTCCTAAGAGAGCATAATCGTAGGGAAAGATCATGTGTAACTAACCTCTTAGAGTTCTTTGAGAGTGTGCTAAGTCCTGGGTAGACTGTCTGTGTCTCGATTGTCAGAAAGCATTAAACATTGTATCATATATGAGGCTGATTAAGAAGCTGGATCACTGGGCAGGAAAAAGGGAGAAATTCCACTGATGGAGAGAAGATTATCGCAGTGGGAGGAAACTAAAAATGCATGTTAGAGGAGCCTTTTCCAAATGAGTTGAGGTGACCATTGGAGTGCCCTGGAACCATTACTCTTCCTGATCTGTATTAATGACTTGCCAGAAGGTAGGGAATCCTACTTGAACATGTTAGCAGTTGATGCAAAGATCATAAAGAAAATGAAAAGCAAGGAGGATTGCTTCATCTTACAAGTGAACCAAAACAGACTTCAAAGTGGGTCTGAAATAGGGTTGGTGAAATTCATCCCGAGCAAAGTAAAATGATGAGGATGGAACAAAGCAAGAGAAGGCCTTAGTATAAATCATTACCAAGTAGGAAATACATTTGAGGATCCTATGTATGAGAAGGTCTTTGGAGTTGTCAGTGTTCCTAACCTGTCATAAGAGTCTCATATCAAGAGAAAAGTTAAGGAGACAAACTGTCTGCTGGTAGATATCAGAATAACTTTAAAGTTTGTGGATATGAAAATATTTAGCAAGGTATTCATACCCTACACAAGGCCAAAACTAACGTATGCTTCTCAGGTTTGGCCATTGCTCCTAAAGAAGTTTAATTTGCTTCAGAGAGAAGGACCAGAGGAGGTAAACAAAGCTGGCACCAGAATTAAGAGAGATAAGGTACAGGGAAAGGCTGGAGACCTTAGATTTACCCATCTCGGAAGGTAGAAGAATGAGGGGTGACATTAAAGATTTTAAAGAGACAGACAGTGTAGATAGTGGACAGGTTTTTAAGAAATGTAGGGATAGAATAACTAGGGGACATAACATGAACTTAAGTATGGAACTTGCAATTAAAAATGTAAAAAATGCTTTTATAGTATAAGAGTGGTCGATGAATGTAACAGATTGACTGAGGACTTTGTCAGTGCAGACAGCATGCATCAGTCCAAAAGATTGTATGGTAGTAGAGAATGTTCTAGAGAAGGGAGCCCCATGAATGTTAAACTCCCTGCCTTTACAGTGCAAATGGGTAATTACACGCACACACAAACAGGCATGTCAGAGGATTCTTCTCCAGTTAGGTGAAGGTCACAAGTGGAGTACTCCAGGGTTCTGTTTTGGGATTGTTACTTTTCTTGGCTGTGTGAATGATTTGCCTGAAGATATGGTTTGGGATTGTTACTTTTCTTGGTCTATGTGAATGATTTGCCTAAAGATATGGTTTAGGATTGTTACTTTTCTTGGTCCATGTGAATGATTTGCCTAAAGATATGGAATCCATCCTCCCTGAATACTTTTGCAGATGATGTAAATGTCATGAGGGAATTGAAAAGCGTTGAGGATTGCATCACCTTACAAGGGGATCTAAATAGACTCCAAAGTTCATCTGATACATGGTTGATTAACTTTAGACCATGGAAATGTAAAGTAATGAGGATGGGACAAAGTGTAAGAAGGCCTCAGTTTGATTATTATATGACAGGAAATATCAGAATAACTTTCAAGTATGTGGATAAGGAAATATTGAGGTAGCTGTTATGTCATACATAAAACTAAAACTAGAATATGCTTCTCAAGTTTGGTCACCTCGTGTAAAGAAGCACAAAGAGCAAATGGAGAAGGTCCAGAGGAGGGCAACAAAGATGGTACCAAAATTATGAGAGCAAAGTTACACAGGCTAAAGGCTTTAATTTGCTAACCTTGGATCATAACCTGCAAATTTGTAAATAGACTGATGACATGGACCGTGAACAATTCTTTGAGAGCTGTAGGAATAAAGCAACTAGTGAACATAACATGAAATTATGTGGGAAACTTTTTGCAAAAGATATATGGTGCAATATTGGAATATAATGAATGAGGACATGGTTCCACTGTATTTCCCCAAGTCACAGGTGGTCTTCCTCTTTGCTGAAAGAGTGGAAGAGTACTGGAGGGAGAGAAATAGGGAAGAATATGTGCAATTGTGTATGAAAGGAATGCATTTAAGGACAGGGATATGAGGGGATGATTTGCCACCCCGTCAATGGGAATTCCTGGAGGGAATGGAATTAGACATAGACAAATAGACATTGTTAATGCAGACAGTTTACATAGATTTCAAAAATTGTATGATAGTAAAGAATATTATGGAGATGGGGCCCCATGAGTGTAAAACTCCCTCCCTGTAGTACAAATAGGTAATTGCACACACTCACAGAGAAAGTTGTTGAAAAGGATATTAAGAACTACTTTTGTAGTATAAGAGTGGTAGATGAATGGAATATCCTGACTAAACACATGGTTAATGCACACAATATGCATAAGTTAAAGGGGTTGTATGTTAGTAGAGAATGTACTAGAGATGGGACCCCATGAGTGTTAAACGCCCTCCCCATATAGTGCAAGTAGGTAATTACGCACTACAGAATTCTTTGTGTAAGAAGGCCTTAGGAAAGTCCTACCATAGGAAAACAGTTAAGGAGACAAACTTTATACCAGGAAATCTTTTTATTATATGAATAAGGAAATATTAAGGAAGCTCTTCAAATCCTATATAAGGTTAAAACTAGAATATTCTTTTCAAGTTTGGTCACTGCACCTAAAGAAGCACAATGAGCTAATTGAGCAGGTTCATGGGAAGATATCAAAGATGGTATCGTAATTAAAAGAGCTTAGTCACATTGGGAAGGCTAAAGCCTTTAAATTTAACCAGCTTGGAATATATAAAAGTAAGGGATGACCTGATCACAACCATGAAAAAAAAGTTGTTAAAACAGACCAATGTCATAGACAGTGAACAGTTTAAGAGGTGTAGGGGAAGAGCAACCATTCCTTTCTTTCTCCCATGATATTGTTTCCTTATCACAGTTCTACAGGTATTATTTTGGCCACTGCTCTTGTGAACTATCAGCCTGTGCCCCAGCCATCAAGACCTGGACCTTTAGCACTTTAGCAAGTGTCTGGCTGCTTCTTCCCATAGTTTTTGTTTCGAGACTGGCCTCATGAGGATTGACTGTTACAATGCCTCATCCTATCTTCCTATAAGAGTCAGGTCTGCAGAAACTCAAAGAGCCCCATTTAATTTCTTCATATTTTTCCTTTCCTTTTATCTTTTCACCGAGATGGTCATGATTAGTGCATGTTTTGCTTTTGCCATGGTGACCACTATAAAAAGAAAAAAGGTATTGTTTGCAAGGCTGAAATTTTCAGCTGATTAGGATTTCTGATAAAATTGGGTTTATTTTTCCTCTAAGGACACCTAGAACCACGAGACTACTGATGGCAGCAGGGCATAGGGAGGAAACTGAGGGGGAGACGTGGAGAGATGAGGTGGATTTACGGGGCATGAAGTTTTAAGCAGTGAGTGATCTCCGATTGAGGTAAGTGGCAGAAAGTTAGTAATTTTTCTCCTCTACAGGGTCTTCACCAGGTGAGTGGAAATGGTACATTGTTTGCCTGCCAGGATCTGGTGCCAGTGGTCCCTGCTAACCTGCAATGACTAAATAAATTTAGTTATAGTATATAATTTTTTCCCCATCCTGTTGATATTAGTAGATAGAAATAATTTAAGGCTTTGAAAAGATGAGCAGTGTTTAGTTATAAAGGTATGGATCATTATATTTGCAACAGATTCCTTTAATTCTGTACAAATAGGATGTCTTCTTATATTTTGTAATTGTTTTCTTTGTCATTGAAAACCTGAACAGTAAACATAAAGGTTTTCTTACTTTCAGCGAAACGATCTTTAAAGGGGGAATTAAAACAACCACAGTGCTTAATAATTTACTTCCCTATGCTGGTTAGTGTGAAGAATGTTTAGTTTTATAAAGATGAGAGACTACAATAAGATTATTTTTTTGAGGCTACTTTTTCATTATTTTTCTGTTTGGTTCCTAGCTGGGCCAAAGGGGCTAACTAATGTTGGCAAAACTTTTTGTAGGTGGAAATACAGGTGAGTTACAAAGGAATGTTTTGTGTGTGTGTGTGTCCTGCTCTCTCATTCATCAAATAAGACATTCAATAAACACTTTGCACTAGCCCTACCATAATGGCTGAATCTCATCATTAGTAGGTACCATTCTCTCTCTCTCTCTCTCTCTCTCTCTCTCTCTCTCTCTCTCTCTCTCTCTCTCTCTCTCTCAGTATATAATGTGAAAATGTACTGTAACTGTGATATAGCAACAGAGTACAAAAGCAGATCGAATGACTAGATTTTAACTAAGACAGATCGGATTGGAGAGATCATGAAAAGGATTTTGAACAGAAATTTGACTAAAATCCTTAGAGAACATCATAGAAAAAAAGAAAAGAATAGTGGGTGAAAGCCAAGACCAAAAGAATTGGATGGAAACGTAAAGAATGCAGATTTAGTTTTAATGAAATCCCTTTAAGGAGAACAGACAGTGAATGGAGTGTTACTCAGAACATGGAAAGAAACTTAAAGTTACTATACACATACAGAACAAAGCAAAAAATAAATCAGAGATTGGACCCATTAAGGTGGTAGAAAAGAATGAAAGCGACACTTGAGGAGATATGCAGGATGTTAAGTGAATGATAGATGTTTCACAAGCAAGATTGAGGGGATGGAACATAGGTACTACCAGCTTAAACTAAATATCTTACAAGGAAATATGAGCTACACATGGTAACAAACTGAAGGTTTAAGGGAAAGTGTATTGAACCTAAAAGCCTCTCAACAAGAAAGATGCAGTAATTAGATCTTTAAGGATACCGTGGAACATGCTGAAAATAGATTATACAAAAATATTGGTGTGCAATTTGGAAGCTAGAATTTCTATTTAGTATACTACAAAGAGAAATAAAGATGCATGAAACAGCTACTGAAACATTTAAAAGAGTATTTGTTTAGAATCAGCCCAAGACAAATGCAAATCATATTATTAACACATTACAATGATATACATGAAAAATAATGTAAGGAAAGAGAATGGACATTATTTTTTTCTTTTTTTTGTAAAAATCATTTGAGAAAGTAAACCATGGAGTTTCTTGGAGAAAGTATCTGAACAAAACATTAAGGGTAATTCAGAAAGATGGAAGGGTACCAAGTCTGGAAGATGGATCAAAGAGTTTCTAACTAACATAAAGCTCAAAGTAGTATTATTTAATGAAGATAGATTTGAGCTATAAGTTATGGAACAAATAAGAATACATTGGTGCTACTATTTGAAGGCACAACAGAGAAAGTGATAGAAATTGAGACAGTTTTAAAAGATTTGGGTTTCATCATAAATAGAAAACTAGGAATCACAGAATGTGTTGAAAAGAGAACATTATCAGGCTGAGTAATGTGTGGTATGATTCTGAGAACTCACTGAAAGAGAGAAGAAATCTGTAGGTGAAAATTTTTGATATACATATAGGAAGCCAAATTTAATATTGCTATGTCAGATGTTCACCAACAAATGGAAATAAGTTGGAAAGAAATCTGAAGCATTTCACAAGCAAAATTGAGGATTTGGGACGATATGAACTTCCATGCTACCATGAAAGGCAGAAATAATTGGACTTGTATAGCCTAGAAAGAAGAAAAAGGTATACTACATATTTGGCAACAATTTGAAGGTATAAAGGAAAATGTATAAAATGTACTGTCGTCAAGAACACTGTGGAAGGAAAAAAAAGGTCAGACAAAAATAAATGAGATATACTCTTGGGAGGATGAAAACAAACATTCATGGAACAACTACAGAAACACGTAAAAGATGATTGACACATGGTTGAGATCAGTCATGGATGAACCCAGAATAGATTTTTATATAATGCAGGTGGCAGCAGAAGGGAATAGTTGTACTCATCAGGCAAGATATGTTGAGTACTTAGTGCTAACCCTTTCATTGTGGTAAATTATGGTCAAAGGTACTTGTTAGTAGGTAGGTAGGCAGCCAACGACCAGGGAGATACATTACAAAGCTGCCAACCGTGACATTTTTGCCTTATTTGTTACATTTTATTAGATGAATACGGCAGTACGGTTTTTCTTTGTAAAATGTGTTTTTTAAAGTTTTGGTCATGTACACTTGTACATGAACAGGGGTGCACTGTTCAGTATATAGTGCACATTCTTATCCCAAATGCAAATATTAATGCAGTGTACAAATAACAGTTGGGCATCGGTCAATTTCTGACCATTTTGCGGAAATAACTACACAAATTGTTGCATGTTCGGTCTTACGTCAGATCATATCGTTAGCTTGTGTAACCAGGCTAGTTCTACTCTTAGGCCAGGCCCTCCTGAGGCTTCAGAAAGTCTTGCAAAATTATCATGTATAGAAGTGGACAAGAGATTGCTAGTTCCCTTCTATCTATTGCTGTCTTCAAAGTAATGAAATTTAATTTACTAAGAATTTTATATTACTGACAGATGGATTAACAATGAAAATTTTGCTTGAAAAATCAAATCCTCAGCAAGTAAGTTACATCATCACATCAGTTTGTTTGGGCCTAGACCATTGATTAATGGGGCTAAAATGAAATACTGTGTATAAACCCGATCCTTTCCTGCAAAATTTATGGTGCGGTAATCTCTTAACAAACCAGTGAAAATATTCATATTACCATTACAAATGCCAGATTATGTCTATGTAAGACATTAAGAAAGTGATATGATATGATAAGGAAAAGACATTAGACAATGATCAGTTCATAATGGAAGAGTTTGAAGAGGTCAAAAAGTTACAGACATCTCCCATGTGTGAAAACTTGTTCCTCATGTTTTGATGTTTTGGCTTGCTGTTGTTTGTATTGCATATGATTTATCATCTAGTGAAGTTTAGTGAAAGGCTTCTGAAGTGCAAACAGGCAGCCACTGCCCATAACAAAAAAACTCTAGCCAGGACTGAATTTGTGCAGACAAACAAACTTTAGAACCTCTGTTGACTTAATTCAAGGACCGAAAATGAAACACCTCTGACAAGATACTTCGTTGGTTTTAAAGGGAACAAGTGTGGACTATGTGGACTATCTACATGTAGATAGATGAATGGAGGTAACAGCTTGAGCACTGGACATCACAATTTCCTGTATTAAAAGTGCAGCTTGAGCACTGGATATCACAATTTCCTGTATTAAAAGTGCAACCTGTATTGCATGTGGTTTTAAGTTTCACTTTGCAAAATTCCCTTTTTATACTCAGAATTCTGTTTTTTTCTATATTTATTTATTTATTTTTTTTTTTTTTTACAAGGTTGGCAGCTCTGATAGTACCACTACTACTTGCCTGGGTATCAGGAGGGTTAGTGGCAGCTGCGTAGTGAGCCAGCACTTCAGTGGTCTTCTGACCCAGGTAGCTGTCTTCGCTTTCTGCCTCACCCACCTGTGGACTATTGGCATTCTCTCCACAAACACGCAGTCTCCCCTTGTCACACTTAACACTTGATGACACTTACTTCACAAAGCTTATTCTACGACACTTACTTCACAAAGCTTATTCTTTGTAACTAGATTTTTTGGTGTGAGTGCTATGTCCTTGCCCTGCCTTTTGGCAAATTGGTAGGAGCAGTAGATAGTGTTAGTATTTAGGAGTATTAGGTAGAAACATTGGGTCAAAATAGTTGGTAGGAACATAAGGCAGGAGCATTAGGTAGAATGCCTGTGCAAATAGTGTGCTAGAGTTTCCCTCTTTTAGTGGCCTGTTAAGGTTGAGGCACTAAAGGCTAAGAAGCGGCAATGGAGTTCACTAGTTATGGAGACTATTGCTGTGGCCAATCCCTTGAAGGAATTCCAGAATGGAACAGGCTTCAGCAATTTAGATAGATAGATAGCTAGATAGAAAGCAGTTAGACAAAACATTAAGGGTATGATAGAAAGATGGATAAAGGAGTTTCTGAAAAATGGGTATTTCAGAGTAGTTGCAAACTTAAGCATGTCTGAGGAAGGAGATGGACTGTATGGGGTACTACAAGGGATGGTTTTAGCCTCAGAGCTCTTTGTAATGATGTTGAGCATCGACATTGAGGTAAAGGAGCGAATAGTAAGGGCTTTTTTCTTGAAACCAGAGTTAGCAGAATGACTAGCTCTCTCTCTCTCTCTCTCTCTCTCTCTCTCTCTCTCTCTCTCTCTCTCTCTCTCTCTCTCTCTCTCTCTCTCTCCCCCCCTCTCTCTCTCTCTCTCTCTCTCTCTCTCTCTCTCTCTCTCTCTCTCTCTCTCTCTCTCTGTGTTTATAGATGGGGTTGTTAGGCAAGAGTTTTGGAGAGGGGCAAGTATGCAGTCTGATGTGGATGAGAGGGCTTGAAAAGTGAGTCAGTTGTTGTTCGCTGATGATACAGTGCTTGTGGTTGATTCAGGTGAGAAACTGTAGAAGCTGGTGACTTGAGTTTGGTAAAGTGTGAGAAAGAAGAAAGCCCAGAGTAAATGTGAATATGAGCAAGGTTATTAGGTACAGTAGGGTTGAGGGACAAGTCAGTTGGGAGGTAAGTTTGAATGGAGAAAAACTGGAGGAAGTGAAGTGTTTTAGATATTTGGGAGTGGATTTTGCAGCGGATGGAACCATGGAAGCGAAAGTGAGTCGGGGGGGGGGGGGGGGGGGGGGGGGGGGGGGTGTCTAGGAGCGTTGAAGAATGTGTGAAAGATGAGAATATTATATCAGAAAGCAAAAATAGGTATGTTTGAAGCAATAGTGGTTCCAACAATAGTATATGGATGCGAGGCATGGGCTATAGATAGAGTTGTGCGGAGGAGGGTGGATGAGTTGGAACTGAGATGTTTGAGGACAATATGTGGTGTGAGGTGGTTTGATCAAATAAGTCATGAAAGGGTAAGAGAGATGTGTGGTAATAAAAAGTGTGGTGAGAGAGCAGAGGAGGGTGTATTGAAATGGTTTGGTCACATGGCGAGAATGAATGAGGAAAGATTGACAAAGAGGATATATATGTGTTGGAGGTGGAGAGAACGAGGAGAAGTGGGAGACCAAATTGGAGGTGGAAGGATGGAGTGAAAAAGACTTTGAGCGATCGGGACCTGAACATGCAGGAGGGTGTAAGGCATGCAAGGAATAGAGTGAATTGGAACGATGTGGTATACCAGGTCGACGTGCTGTCAGTGAATTGAAGCAGGGCATGTGAAGCGTCTAGGGTAAACCATGGAAAGTTGTGTGGGGCCTGGATGTGGAAAGGGAGTTGTGGTTTCGATGCATTATACATGACAGCTAGAGACTGAGTGTGAATGAATGTTAACTTTTTTGTCTCTTCCTAGTGCTACCTCGGGCGTGTGCGGGGGAAGAGGGGTGTCATTTCATGTGTGGCGGGTTGGCGACGGGAATGAATAAAGGCAGCAAGTATTAATTATGTTCATGTGTATATATGTATATGTCTGTGTATGTACATATGTGTATACGTTAAAATGTATAGGTATATATATATGTGTGTGTGGACATGTATGTATATACATGTGTATGTGGGTGGGTTGGGCCATTCTTTCATCTGTTTCCTTGTGCTAATGCGGGAGACAGCGACAAAGTTTCATGAATGAAAAAAATTGATAGGAAGATGGTTTAGAGAAAAACTTCGTAAAGAGACTAAACCCAGATTGAAAAATGCATACCTTCAGTGGTGTTTCAGAGGCACATTGAAATCCACCTCTCCTGATGGGAGAATTCAGAGCCACACAGTTAATCCACATCATCTTAACTAAGGTACTGCCTGTTGATGATGGCAGATAAGTGACGAGTGACAGAGTTCTGTGAGTTGTTTGTCTGGTGAATATCAACTGATTATCAGTTGGACAGACCTAAGTAATGAGGGAGACCCTCTACAGACTATTTACTAACCCATCTCTCTAAGACCCCTGCACTTACCTCCCTTGCCACTCCATCCATAAACAGACTCAAAGCCATGGAAACATCAGACACCCCTGCTGCTAACCAACCTTCACGTATGAAACCAATGATTATTATTATTATTATTTATGATATATTAATTTATATTATTAAGATGGGGTTGTATGTGGAGGAACTTTGTTTCATTGTGTTGGCGTATGAAACCAATTATTATTATTATTATTATTATTATTTTTTTTTTTTCGCTGTCTCCCGCGTTTGCGAGGTAGCGCAAGGAAACAGACAAAAGAAATGGCCCAACCCACCCCCATACACATGTATATACATACGTCCACACACGCAAATATACATACCTACACAGCTTTCCATGGTTTACCCCAGACGCTTCACATGCCTTGATTCAATCCACTGACAGCACGTCAACCCTGGTATACCACATCGCTCCAATTCACTCTATTCCTTGCCCTCCTTTCACCCTCCTGCATGTTCAGGCCCCGATCACACAAAATCTTTTTCACTCCATCTTTCCACCTCCAATTTGGTCTCCCTCTTCTCCTCGTTCCCTCCACCTCCGACACATGTATCCTCTTGGTCAATCTTTCCTCACTGATTCTCTCCATGTGCCCAAACCATTTCAAAACACCCTCTTCTGCTCTCTCAACCACGCTCTTTTTATTTCCACACATCTCTCTTACCCTTACGTTACTTACTCGATCAAACCACCTCACACCACACATTGTCCTCAAACATCTCATTTCCAGCACATCCATCCTCCTGCGCACAACTCTATCCATAGCCCACGCCTCGCAACCATACAACATTGTTGGAACCAATATTCCTTCAAACATAGCCATTTTTGCTTTCCGAGATAATGTTCTCGACTTCCACACATTCTTCAAGGCTCCCAGAATTTTCGCCCCCTCCCCCACCCTATGATCCACTTCCGCTTCCATGGTCCCATCCGCTGCCAGATCCACTCCCAGATATCTAAAACACTTCACTTCCTCCAGTTTTTCTCCATTCAAACTCACCTCCCAATTGACTTGACCCTCAACCCTACTGTACCTAATAACCTTGCTCTTATTCACATTTACTCTTATTATTATTATTATTATTATCATTATTATCATTATTTATAATATATTATTATCCCTGGGGATAGGGGATTAAGAATACTTCCCACGTATTCCCTGCGTGTCGTAGAAGGCGACTAAAAGGGGAGGGAGCGGGGGGCTGGAAATCTTCCCCTCATTTTTTTTTTTTTTTTTTTTTTTTTTTTTTTAATTTTGCAAAAGAAGGAACAGAGGGGGCCAGGTGAGGATATTCCAAGAAAGGCCCAGTCCTCTGTTCCTAACGCTACCTCGCTAATGCGGGAAATGGCGAATAGTTTAAAAGAAAGAAAGAATAATATATTATATTAAGATGGGGTTGTATGTGGAGGAACTTTGTTTCATTGTGTTGATGTTTATGGCTTTTAGACATCTAGTGATTGTTCTGAGTGCTATGGTTTGTGTGTTTGCTGCTGTATTATATTTATATTTGACTGGTTGGATGACCTTATAGTTAAAGTGTAATTAAAGGACTGGATGAATTGTTGTTGAGGATACCAAGGGATTTTTTTATTGTATCCTAGTCTGTCATTTCTCACATTATCCAGGTAGTACTAGGAACAGGAGAATGACCTCACTTGCTCTTATCCACTCTTTAGCTATCATGAATATAGCCAGAGTCCCTATCCATCTTCAAGTTGTTCTGACCATTTCATGGTTTTTTCCCAGACTATTCCATATTCTCTGGCTCAGCCCACTGATAGCACAACCCTATATAACACATCACTTCAGTTTTCTCTCTCTCATGCATGCCCATCACCTCTAGTACTGTTCAGGTCATGACATCCCAAAGCCTCTTTTACTTCATCTTTCTATATCCTTCTCAGTCTTCCTTTACCCCTTGCTCCCTCATTTTCTGACCCCCCCCCCCTGCGCGCGCGCGCTTATCCTTTCCGTATGATCACACCATTTGAGCTTGCCATGGCCCACTCTCTCAGTCCTATTCTGCTAACTGTCACACATTTCTCCTCCTCTGTCCTTTATTACATGATCAGCCCCACTCAGTCCTCATATTGTTTTCAGGCATTTCACTTCCAGCATGACCACCCTCTTCTAGTCTTATGCATTCAGGGCTTAAGACTTGCTGTTCCCACTTTTAGAAAATAACAGTACAAGAAAGGGAGCGTTTCTGACGCTTTGCTCCTGCCACTGTTAGCTGCCTTTTACAGCATGCTGGAGTTATGTAGTAGTTCTCTTTCTTTCCTATCAAGGATAAAGGAAACTTGTGATTTAAGATATAAAAATCGTATGAGTTATGTGTTATAATATGCTAAGTGAGAGATTCAGTTTCAGCTGCCCATTTTTATTTGAGGCAGAAAAATGAAGAGACACTGAGCCAGGATAGGAAGATATGACAGCTATTGTAATGCTGGCTCGCTGTATCAGTATCACTACTCCCAGTGTTCAGGTATTAAGAAACAAATATGGTACATACAAAATTGTTGTAGCCTAAAGCATTAACCAAGTTCCACATGTGTACACCATTCTCATAAACCAAACAGTAATCACAGGCATGAAAGAAAAGTGATACTGATCCATTTTATGGAAAATTCTACTCTGGTGGCAGTGCACCCTGACAGTGCTTGATCTTAGGGAATACTGACCCTGGGGACAAGGTTGATGATTTAAGCCTGATGGTAGTTCTGATTGGCTGAGAATGGGTTTGTTACAGGTTAAGATGCTGTGACCTTGATTAAATGATTAGTGAAGGGTAAGTGAAGGCTACCGCCTCCCCACTGGAAATACTGAGTGTTAGAAGGTTGTGACTCTTTTATTACCCGTTAATATATTGTAATGCTATGAAATGTTTTGTCTACTTTAGATTAGCAAGTCCAGTAAAGTATGTATTTTCCTTAAACCAGCAATGATTAAATCTTAACCATTTTTTTTCATACTTATTTTCCATTTTCCATGCTTGCAAGATAGCACCAGGAACAGACTAAGAAAGGACTCATTCACTCACATCCATTCTCAAGCTGTTTTGTGTAATGCATCAAAACTTTAACCACCTAACCACAGGCCCCTTAGACTTTTCTGTCGTATTGTACTGCTATTTCGTATTCCCTGGTTCAGTCCATTCCCACCTTGCTCTAACTCTCTTCATCCCATGTATGCCTTTTACTCTTCTTCATGTTCAGACCCCAGCACTTTAGATCATTTTCTCTCCATCCTTCCTTCAATTTGGTCTCCTCTTGTTGTCTTCTCCACTTCTGACTCATTTATCCATTTTGTCAACCTCGCTTACTCATTCTTACCAAATTTCCAAACCATTTCAGCTCTCTCAACCACATGCAACACACTTTTCTCATTACCACACTTTTCTTAATCTATGATTTCTTCAAACCACATCACATGTTGTCCTCAACCATTTGATTTCCAACACATCCTTATTGATTAACAAGAAAAAAAATAATGGTTTTAATGTTTTTTATGAAGCTTGTTCATGAATAGTAAAAACGAAGCAATTTTTTTTTTGTATTGGGGAGACTTTAGAAATCAGTTTTATGTAGAGTGGGACAATCTTGAATGTGGGAAAGGTTGCTGTAAGTCAGTTTAGAGAGCTTTCAGTGAAAAAAAGTTGAAAATCTTTGTTTCTAAGTTTTTTAGAGAAGGTGTCAAGACAATATTAGAGGCAGTTTAGGAAAATGGATTAAGAAGTATTTAACTTGCAAAATATTTGAAGTGGTGGCAGATGGAATCATTTCTAGAACAGAGGATGTTTTGTTAGAAGTACCATAAGGATTAGTATTAGCTTCTATACTTAACATAGACAGGGAGTTGAAGAAAAATTTAGTTAGGGGTTTTAAAGATGAAATGACATGAGTAATTATGATAATAGGATTAGAAGACAAAGAAAAAATTGAAAAAATCATGAATATAATCTGTATATGGATAGAAGAGAACCTGATGCAATTTGATAGAGAAATTACAGAGAGAACTAAACAGTGAATACAAATGGACAGGAGAGAACCTAATGGAATTCAATGAGGAGATATTTAAGCAAATAAGCTGCGGAATGAATCACAGTGTATTGGTGCCTTCCTACAAAGGCCCTGCTGGTAAAGTACCCACCTATGAGTACCTATGATGAGATTTTGCCAAAGTGGCAAGGATAGCACATAGGGCTCCCAGCTAGTCTGTGGAAATATATTATTTCTTTCCTCTGGGATGACTTGAGTATTTTCCTATTTGTGGTTTATCTGCCCATAGTCCAGCTATTGTGGTCACTTTAGGAATGTTTCATGTTTCTTTTGGTATTGCATTTGATAACCTCCATCTTCTTTGCAAGGCACTCATATTTTCATCTGATGCCTCTTTGGTATGTTCCCAGAAATTACTCTTGACTTGAAAGTCCTGTATCATTCTTGCTGTGATGCATTTAGATTTATGTTAATCTGTATTCCCTCTGTGTGTTGCCATATATATCTTGGGTATTTCTCCCTACTCTATAGGCTGTAAAGCTCAAATTCTTTCATCATGGTTATTCATGTGTTCCAGCCCAGTAGTTTAGCGTGTGAAGTGTTTCGTGATCATTTTCAACTTGTTCGTCTCCATCTGTTTCTTTGCTGACCTTTCAGAAGAAAGTAAATGCAAAGAAGAAGTAAATGCAAAACATTTTTATCATTAGTTTCCTGTCTCATGTTGTGAAAGTTCTCATTATCATCCCTACTCATTACTTGGCTAGAAAACACTATGTTGTCAGTATACTCTTTGAACTCAGCTTTACATTGATTATAACTCTCATATCTTTAACACTTTCTTCACTCTTGTTTTGTTCCCTGTAAAGCCCTTGCATGAAGGTACTGATATATTAGTTGATTGCCCCATGGCATATGTTCTCAGATTTGTCCTTGTTGCATTTAATTAGATTCTCTTTTGTCAATTTGTAGACAACATCCAAGTCTATCTGTATTTTAATTTGGTATTCTGTGATTACTGTTCAGCATATTATGTTATGTGCAAAACACCTGACTGTGCTCTCACTTATTTTTATTTGTTTGAAATCACGATTACAAACAACGATTATGCTATCATTCCCTGTACCACACTGGAAAGTATATCTTCATCAAACATAATAGTTCCATTTACTGCTACTATGAATTTTATTTTGTTGAAAACTCTATGATGCATTTTTTTCCTCAAATCTCTCTCTCTCTCTCTCTCTCTCTCTCTCTCTCTCTCTCTCTCTCTCTCTCTCTCTCTCTCCATATCATGGCTGGGCCTTAATTGAAATATAGCAAGGATTATAGGAAATGGAAGAGACAAAGGGAAATATTTACGAATTTTGAAGGAAGTGAAAAACCTGTCTTTTAAAGTGTGCTCAATCATAGTTATTAGGAAAGGCACGAGATGGTACAGAGTTCCAAAGCTTTGAGGTTTAGGGAAAGAAATAGATATCTGGCTGCCAATGACACCACAGTAATCATGTGATGCAGGCATCTTGCTGAGTATTGCAAGATATAGCTAATGGTAGGGCCACACAAGCAGCTGGATCTCACAAGTAAATACCAACATAGTACCTATAGAAGAGGGAAATTAAACCAACATTGCACTGTAAGGCAAGTGGGTCAAGTTTTGAAGTTTGCCACGGAGAGTTTATAAGTTGTACTGCTTTTGACTAAAGTCTGTCAAGTAATGTTGCAGAGCTAGAGCCAAGCCAGATTTGAGAATAGTACTCCATACAAGTACAGGCTAGTCCTTTGTATTAATGGAGCAGCTATTTAGAAGAAAAGAAATTTCAACATCTAAAAAGGACTCCCAGTTTATTAGAGGCAGACTTGGTTATTTCAGTGATATGGGGTTTCCAAGAAAGATATAATTTTTTTTTTTTTGTCGCTGTCTCCCACGTTTGCGAGGTAGCGCAAGGAAGCAGATGAAAGAAATGGCCCAACCCACCCTCATACACATGTATATACATACATCCACACACGCAAATATACATACCTACACAGCTTTCCATGGTTTACCCCAGACGCTTCACATGCCCTGATTCAATCCACTGACAGCACGTCAACCCTGGTATACCACATCGATCCAATTTACTCTATTCCTTGCCCTCCTTTCACCCTCCTGCATGTTCAGGCCCCGATCACACAAAATCTTTTTCACTCCATCTTTCCACCTCCAATTTGGTCTCCCACTTCTCCTCGTTCCCTCCACCTCCGACACATATATCCTCTTGGTCAATCTTTCCTCACTCATTCTCTCCATGTGCCCAAACCATTTCAAAACACCTTCTTCTGCTCTCTCAACCACGCTCTTTTTATTTCCACACATCTCTCTTACCCTTACATTACTTACTTGATCAAACCACCTCACACCACACATTGTCCCCAAACATCTCATTTCCAGCACATCCGCCCTCCTGCGCACAACTCTATCCATAGCCCATGCCTCGCAACATTACAATATTGTTGGAACCACTATTCCTTCAAACATACCCATTTTTGCTTTCCGAGATAATGTTCTTGACTTCCACACATTCCTAAATGCTCCCAGGATTTTCGCCCCCTCCCCCACCCTATGATTCACTTCTGCTTCCATGGTTCCATCCGCTGCCAGATCCACTCCCAGGTATCTAAAACACTTTACTTCCTCCAGTTTTTCTCCATTCAAACTTACCTCCCAATTGACTTGACCCTCAACCCTACTGTACCTAATAACACTTGCTCTTATTCACATTTACTCTTAACTTTCTTCTTTCACACACTTTACCAAACTCAGCCACCAGCTTTTGCAGTTTCTCACATATATATATATATATATATATATATATATATATATATATATATATTTTTTTTTTTTTTTTTTTTTTTTTTTATACTTTGTCGCTGTCTCCCGCGTTTGCGAGGTAGCACAAGGAAACAGACGAAAGAAATGGCCCAACCCCCCCCCCATACACATGTACATACACACGTCCACACACGCAAATATACATACCTACACAGCTTTCCATGGTTTACCCCAGACGCTTCACATGCCTTGATTCAATCCACTGACAGCACGTCAACCCCTGTATACCACATGACTCCAATTCACTCTATTCCTTGCCCTCCTTTCACCCTCCTGCATGTTCAGGCCCCGATCACACAAAATCTTTTTCACTCCATCTTTCCACCTCCAATTTGGTCTCCCTCTTCTCCTCGTTCCCTCCACCTCCGACACATATATCCTCTTGGTCAATCTCTCCTCACTCATTCTCTCCATGTGCCCAAACCATTTCAAAACACCCTCTTCTGCTCTCTCAACCACGCTCTTTTTATTTCCACACATCTCTCTTACCCTTACGTTACTTACTCGATCAAACCACCTCACACCACACATTGTCCTCAAACATCTCATTTCCAGCACATCCATCCTCCTGCGCACATCTCTATCCATAGCCCACGCCTCGCAACCATACAACATTGTTGGAACCACTATTCCCTCAAACATACCCATTTTCGCTTTCCGAGATAATGTTCTCGACTTCCACACATTTTTCAAGGCTCCCAAAATTTTCGCCCCCTCCCCCACCCTATGATCCACTTCCGCTTCCATGGTTCCATCCGCTGCCAGATCCACTCCCAGATATCTAAAACACTTCACTTCCTCCAGTTTTTCTCCATTCAAACTCACCTCCCAATTGACTTGACCCTCACCCCTACTGTACCTAATAACCTTGCTCTTATTCACATTTACTCTTAACTTTCTTCTTCCACACACTTTTCCAAACTCAGTCACCAGCTTCTGCAGTTTCTCACATGAATCAGCCACCAGCGCTGTATCATCAGCGAACAACAACTGACTCACTTCCCAAGCTCTCTCATCCCCAACAGACTTCATAGTTGCCCCTCTTTCCAAAACTCTTGCATTTACCTCCCTAACAACCCCATCCATAAACAAATTAAACAACCATGGAGACATCACACACCCCTGCCGCAAACCTACATTCACTGAGAACCAATCACTTTCCTCTCTTCCTACACGTACACATGCCTTACATCCTCGATAAAAACTTTTCACTGCTTCTAACAACTTGCCTCCCACACCATATATTCTTAATACCTTCCACAGAGCATCTCTATCAACTCTATCATATGCCTTCTCCAGATCCATAAATGCTACATACAAATCCATTACTTTTCTAAGTATTTCTCACATACATTCTTCAAAGCAAACACCTGATCCACACATCCTCTACCACTTCTGAAACCACACTGCTCTTCCCCAATCTGATGCTCTGTACATGCCTTCACCCTCTCAATCAATACCCTCCCATATAATTTACCAGGAATACTCAACAAACTTATACCTCTGTAATTTGAGCACTCACTCTTATCCCCTTTGCCTTTGTACAATGGCACTATGCACGCATTCCGCCAATCCTCAGGCACCTCACCATGAGTCATACATACATTAAATAGCCTTACCAACCAGTCAACAATACAGTCACCCCCTTTTTTAATAAATTCCACTGCAATACCATCCAAACCTGCTGCCTTGCCGGCTTTCATCTTCCGCAAAGCTTCCACTACCTCTTCTCTGTTTACCAAATCATTTTCCCTAACCCTCTCACTTTGCACACCACCTCAACCAAAACACCCTATATCTGCCACTCTATCATCAAACACATTCAACAAACCTTCAAAATACTCACTCCATCTCCTTCTCACATCACCACTACTTGTTATCACCTCCCCATTTGCGCCCTTCACTGAAGTTCCCATTTGCTCCCTTGTCTTACGCACTTTATTTACCTCCTTCCAGAACATCTTTTTATTCTCCCTAAAATTTAATGATACTCTCTCACCTCAACTCTCATTTGCCCTTTTTTTCACCTCTTGCACCTTTCTCTTGACCTCCTGTCTCTTTCTTTTATACATCTCCCACTCAATTGCATTTTTTCCCTGCAAAAATTGTCCAAATGCCTCTCTCTTCTCTTTCACTAATACTCTTACTTCTTCATCCCACCACTCACTACCCTTTCTAATCAACCCACCTCCCACTCTTCTCATGCCACAAGCATCTTTTGCGCAATCCATCACTGATTCCCTAAATACATCCCATTCCTCCCCCACTCCCCTTACTTCCATTGTTCTCACCTTTTTCCATTCTGTACTCATTCTGTACTATATACATATATATATATATATATATATATATATATATATATATATATATATATATATATATATATATATGAATATATACACATATATAAATATATATATATGTGTGTGTGTGGCGAGGTGGCGATGGGAATGAATAAAGGCAGACAGTGTGAATTGTGTGCATGGGTATATATGTATGTGTCTGTGTGTGTATATATATGTGTACATTGAGATATATAGGTATGTATATTTGCGTGCGTGGACGTGTATGTATATACATGTGCGCGGGGGTGGGCCGGGCCACTTCCCCCGTCTGCTCCCCCGCGCCACCCCGCAAGTAATAAAAAGTGCATTAATTGAGTCAAGAGGTAGAATTACAGAAACATCATAAGAGAGCGGAAAGTTGTGAGGAATTTTCAATAGAGAGATGGGTAGAAACTGGGCCTTGGAAGCATTAGAATGAAAATAATTTTGTATTTTTTAACTTTGAAAAGTCCAGAAAATTAGTGTCCATTCTTTTCCCATGCTTGAGGGTTTCATGCCATTATAGTGAACTAGGAAGTTGTATTTGCATATTTTTACCAGATACTAATCTGTTTTGGGTTTTATTTATGAGATTATTGCCAACAGATGTTTTAGAATGTGTTTCTTTGTCTCTTACCTACACTATTTTTTTTAGTTATTTGCAAGATAGGGACCAGGAGTTATCACATTTCTAAGTTCAGCAAATTTCAGATGAGTGATTTTTGTTGTAAATACAGGGCTTGGGGTCGGAGGCTCAAATAACAAGTATTGCTCTCATAGTGTACATACCCAGAGATATCTGAAACATTATTTGTTTATTATACTTTGTCGCTGTCTCCCGCATTAGCGAGGTAGCACAAGGAAACAGACGAATGAATGGCCCAACCCACCCACATATACACGTATGTATATACACACCCATGTATATACATATTTATTTTTATTTCATTTTTAATTACCCCAGGATCAATTTTTATGAGTCCTGGTATTACCCAGAACCTTTCTAATGGCCCCTGTAACCTAGGCAGCACGACATCCAGTAGCAGGGAAATGTAGACTCCTTTGGAGTGAGTAGTTCTTCAGTGAGACCATTATCTTGATGATACAGCCTTGCCAAAGGTGACTTTACTTTGAGCAGGCAGAGTCTGGTGACTCCAAACATGTATATCATATCTACACACAAGTCAGGAAAAACACACTCCCAAGCCTGTGGACTCCTCAGACATTGTCCTTCAACTGCAGAAGCTCTAGCTTCTCCCTGAAGTTCATCAAGGATTTATACTTTGTGTTGTTCAGTGGATGCTATACTGAGACTGATGCTCACAGTTACTGGACATTACACTCAGATGCCACACGTGGACTCATATTTTTATCTTTGTATTTTTAGAATTACTATAATTCCATTAGGTTCTCGTGCTGAGTTCTCTTATATCCCTTTCCATTAGATTCATATCGGTAAGGGCCTGGTCATCAAAGTAAATATCTCATTTGAATCTCATATTTTTTTATGCTGATTATTAACTTCTATTGGTTTGAATATCATTTTGCAGATCTTGTTTTTGGCCATTTTAATTGTATTCTCTCTTTGTAAATGGTGTAATCTCTAACTTTTCTTTGCTTTATGTATGTCCTGACCAACATTTCATTGTCTCACATCAACTGTTCCTTATTTCCTCAACTTTGATGAAGGCTGGTTTTGTAAATTTTCTCATGTTTGTCTTAATATCCTTGAAATAACTTACAGTACAGTGGAAAATTTGCAGCTTCTTTGCTTATTTTCCAGCGAGTTTACTCATAATAGTGCTTCACATGTGTATGTGATTTACTATAGGAATTATGTATGAGAATAGAACTAGTGTATTTTCTGTACTCTGAATTACTTTCTTCGTTAGCTGTCTTTTCCCTCCTGTGGGACTTAATTTGATTTTTTCTTGTCAGCATTTCTTATTTTATGATTTTTATATTTTGTTATGCTTGTTACTCTGCAGTATGTTCATGCATTCTCTTTTCATCCAGTTTTCTTTTTGCGTTATATTTCAATGTATATTACTAAAAATCTTCTTAGGCTTGAGATTATTTGTTCCTTATTCTGGTAAACATTTTTTTTTTTTGCATTGTTGTCATTGAGAAACCCACCGTTTTGTAACTGCTATTAAGTTTTTGATCTCATTCTAGTTTAATTTATTTGAGTATAGATTTGAATTTGTTTAGACTGCTTGGGTCTGACCTTGTAGGATTTCGTTTGTCTCCATGATTCTCATCTGTCTTCATCAGTAAAGATGCTACATCTTTGGGAATGTGATCTGAGATGTTTGTTTTGTTAACCTTAATGTTTATTAAGTATTATGCCATCAGTAATTAGTAAGTTAGTGGTGGTGTTATATCTTTTAGGATTGTTTTTGATCTATTAGATTAAAAGTTTCATATATTGACATTAAAATTTTTCGTCAGCTGTATTTGCTCCTTTGGATTTGTGTCCACATTAATGATTTGTTCCTTTATTTTCTCCAATTCATAAAATTAAGTTAACGTTACATGATCAGATTACTGTTGGTTCAGATTTTTCCAATTACTTGACAGCTTTTCCATGTATGTCAACTTTTCAATGTCACATCCATTTTTTTGCTCTGTATTAAGTATGGGTATGCTAATTGCTATTGATTCAAGTATCTTCTGATGTAATTTCATTACCTGTCTTGCTTCAGGCTTAATTCTCACAAAGATTGCTGCACTGCCCCATATGACTTTCTTTCTTGCTGTAAAGGTCTTGTAGCCTTCTAAGTCTGTCTTATTCTTGTTTCTCTCATTTAAGCATATTTCTATTGAGTTGAATGATAACATTTTTCACATACTCGTTAAGATAAGTAGTTTTAATCCTTCAGTTCGTGGTTATTAGAATTTGAATATTCAAATGATATATTTTCCATGTCTTGTCTTTCCTCCTTTTATGCCACTTTCATTTTCATTCATTCTGCTTTTTGTGCTGTACTGTTTCATAGTTTTAGTTTTGATTTTTTCTTTTTTCTTTTTTGCCTTGTCATCAGTATTTTTGCTAAAGAAAGGTTTGTATTTATGTTTTTACTTCTTTTTCTCTCAGGTCATGACCTATCCTTTCAGATACTGTGTTTTTGATATTATTTCTGTTCTGGATCTAGTAGTAATTGCATTAATATTTTCAGTGTTCTTTTTCTTGTCATCATCCTTTTTGTATTCCATCTGGGTGTCTCTCTTCTCCCACCTATGTTCACCATTGTCCTCTCTCAGTTCTCCATTCTCTGTTATGTGATTCAGGCCTTTCCCATTGACTGTATATGTTCTCATATATGTAATTACGTATTTGTACTGTATGGGGAAGGAGTTTTATGCTTGGGCTCCATCTCTTTAACATTTTCTGATAAACTGTATGGCATGCATTTACTCACATTTACTCTCAAGGTCCTCCTTTCACATACTCTTCCAGACTCAGTCACCAATTTTTGCAGTTTCTCACTTAAATCTACCTCTAGTTTAGTCTTATTAGCAAATAACAACTGACTGACTTTTGAGGCCCTTTCATATCCTACAGACTGTATACTCAACCCTCTCCCCAAGACTCTCATTTACCACCCCATCTTTAGATATATTAAATAGCCATGAATAATGATGTGAAAATAGATAAATGAACAGTACATGAACATGTGTTCAAGCAAACTGAGTATATATTGCTGAAATAAGAAATGACTGAGTGAGGAAAAATAAAATGAAGTTATAGTGAGATGACATGAACGTTAGTTTTGTGAATGTTAGTCACTGGTACATTTACACGTGCAATTCATATTCATACCCTTCCCTTGGATGTTGCAGTGATGTTAACACCTTTAGTTTACATTCATTGAGTGTTGTTAAACATGTCTATTAAGTTCATGAAATAAAGCTTGACATTAGAAACAGATTGATACTGCAGTGACATCAATATCTGTGTTTAATTTGCACTCTTTGGGTAGAATTTAGACTTGTCTATGAAGCTTGAAAGAAAAAAAGCTTGACACTCGATACAGATTTATGTTTTCTTTTACCAATGGAATTTTTTTTAAACTGGATTAATCAATTACATTAGTAAATTGATTTTTAATTAGTTATTTTAAGCTGTAATTAACTTAATAAACTAAAGATAGAATATCTTTTGTTTGTGGAATTATGATTTTGATAGTTTTGGATAGATAATACCTTATCGATTATAGTACATTTTTGTTTATAGTCTTTAGATAATTTTCTTTTAAACTTTCGTAAATAACAATCAGGTGATTTGCTGTTAGCCATTGTTGTTGGTGAAGTTCTTTGTTGTTTAACTATGGCATAGGATTAGAATGATTGAAGAGCCTAAATCTTAAGTTTTTATTGTTTCGGGTTGTAACTACAGTTTAGGGAGAGCAGTAGCACAATGGACTAGGTGGTCTTTTATGCACTTGTATAAGCCCAACCACTACAGTAGTGGGGCAGCATAATCATCGTAATCTTCTGTTGAGGACTTGAAATACTCAGGATATCTAGCCATATGAAACCAAACCCTTTTTTACAGTGTACTGATAAATTTGATTTTCATCCATTTTCTAGGAATACATCACCCATGTACATCAGTTTTGGATATTTTTGATGGTGTTAAATGTGTTCAGTCTTGTGATATATGGCAACAAAACTTTTTCTTCTTTAAGTACAGTATATTTATTAAAGGTAAATAGATAATTATTAAGAAAAATGTTTTACATTGAGTTTACTTAAGTACAAAAATTATCATATTGGTGTTAGACATCATAAAGGCTCAGACTATTATGTATGGTATTACATCATACTGCCTGAATCTGTTTCACTAAACATACAGTAATAATCTTCTTTATTCTTCATTTGTGAGGAACAAATACCTAAGATATATATAACAGTTTAAAATGTGATCCACTTTTTACTGTGAAATAAAGAAGTTTGATTTGCATGCCATTTTCTAGGAATGCATCTCCTTTGTAAATCAAAGGAAAGGAGTACTGTACAATATGTACAGTAATAAGATTGCTGTTGAGCTAATGTGAAAACATTGCATTTAAGCTTCTGTAATTCAGTACAATTCATGTATACCTGGAAGTCCTTAATTGATGATAGAGATATGTTCCTAGACATCAGTCGTGGGTTTACATTCTTAATCAAATTTTTCTTGATGTATATCTTATGGATGAATTTTACTTTATCTTAAACAATGTAGCTTATCACCACATGTTGATGTGGTGTACTTTAGCTGATATTTTACTGATATACTGTGTTTAGGGCTTAAATTGTTTCTGGAGTGAGATAGGATAAACTGAATGTTACTAGGAGGGAAAGGAAGGTGCACCTTAGAATTATCTGCTTCATCAGATACTGTGATATCACAGGTAATGTAATTGATATGTAATAGGCTAATTTTCAAAATATAAAGGTAACTGATTGAGGGAGACCCATAGGTTTAGCTTCAGCCATGAGTTTCTGACCAGTATCAAACCTAAGCACAACCAATTTAACTGAGTGATATAATAATGTTGTGTACTCTCATGAGTATCTTTAGCATTTCTTCCTTTAACATTGCTAACACTTACTGTGGATGCTGTAAATGATTCAGTAGCAATATCCCAGCTGGTAGTGTAGAAATCATATAGCATTTCTATTGACATAATTAGAATATGCAGATTGCATGATAAGTACCCAAATACTGTACCTCTTATTATGTTGTTACAGGGCTGTATACCATATGAGTTAAAAGAAGTATTCCTTTAGACAACTGTGATGCATATTTTTTTTTAAGTCGGTTGCAAGTGAAAGCATGGGTCATATGTCTGTACAATATACCATAATTCTAAAGTATTGGAAGTCCTAAACTGCATCCAGAAGTGGTCTTGAGGCCTCTTGGTACAGTGGTTTGCTCCCATTGATTACAAGAAGTTGATGCTCCACTGTATTTCCTTATACTGTTTATGACATTGATCGTAACAAAGCATTTTTTGTGTAGGACAAATAGTCATACATATTCTTTTTCATTGAAGCAAAGCTTGATAAAGTGAAGCTTTGTATTACATGACCCTTTGCATGATAGAGTAATGCAAGGAAAGAGAAGGGATACTGATTTGGCTTTGTGAAGGCATTTTGCAGAGTGAACCTTAAGTTCCTATTGGAAAGTGGGTAAACATAGTATAAGAGGTAAATTAGGAGAATGGATTACAGTAAAAAGTTTCTGTTCTAGTAGGGTGGTCTATAAGCATGGTAAAATGGAATGGGTTATTAGGGGGTATCATTCCTTGCAAGTGTATGGTCACCACCCTTGTTGATTAACTCCCTCTTTGTATCTGCCCTGCCTGCTTGTGTCACATAGCAGTTTACAGTCCACTAGAATTTATTTGCTGTAGTGTTTATTTAGTCGTTCTCTTTAGTTTATCATATGTACATGTAATAATGATGCTGTATTGTAATAGAAATAGACAGCAAATAAGCAAGTAGGCGTATATGTCTAACAGTACTTTATAATCTTTATTTATGAGAAAATAAACTCAATGTAATCTTATCCCTCTACTGTGTTACAAGATGATATTAAAGGATGAGTGTTTTCTATTCATGTATATTAATGGTTGATGGGTTGCCATCCCTTCCTAGATAATCTCTAAGCCACCTCCTTGTATGTATAGTAACTAAAAACGACATAGAAAAATTTCAAAAAAGTTTACATCAGTAAATGCAATCACTCACTTGTGAGTGGTTGCTTCAACCTGTCAGGAAGTGTAGTCAGTAGGCCATATTGTGATGATACAGCCTGCATTCTTATGTTGAAATATATCCTTACAACCTCCTCAAACCCCCTACACATACTTTATAAGCATAAAAGTTTTAGTGGAAGGAGCCCAGTAAGGATTGATCATCCTCCTCAGAAGCTCAGACTGGCGTGTTTGAAAGTTCATGAGTGGATATCCTATCTCTGAGTGAAACTAATTCTAAGGGAAAAGGGGAAAAATGGTTTGGGAATGTCTTAAGAGGTTATTGTTAAGTTGGATCTGAAAAAGGTGCTTTGAATCACTTTGGGTAAGGGAAAAGGCAAAACACAAAAGTACAGTTGCAGTAGTCATACTGAGAACATGCGATTACGTTTGCAGAAGTTAAGGGGTTAAACCAAGTTTTCCTATTCACCAATCCTTTTTTGGCACACAATCCTAAAACCTGTTAACCAATTTTATTCCCCCTGGTTACCTTATGCCTCTCAATTGTACCCATATACTAAAGGAGGAGTAATGGGAATTTGTGAAACAGTGTTAGGAAGTGAGACCCAGACTTATGTGGGTAAAATGGAAGTAGATTATAACATGTGGGTTAGTGCTCATGCAGTTGGTAATGAGAAAGGTCAGAAAGAGATCTGAATGTTTTGGTATAGGGCTGAGTGAGTGTGTCAGCAATTTAGATGTGAGATTGAGTACTAGTGATGTGCAATTTGAATGCAAGTGATGTGGCAGCTGAGGGTATAATTAGGAGGCATAAGGTAACCAGTGGGAATAGAATTGGTTAACAGCTTTTGGGATTGTGTGCTGAAAAAGGACTGGTGAATGGGAATACCTGGTTTAACCCCTTAACTTCTGCAAACTAAATCATATGTTATCAGTTTGAATACTGCAACTACACTTTTATGTTTTGCCTCTTCCCTCACCCAGTGTGATTCAAAAGCACTTTTTAAGATCCAAAGAAACAGTGTGATAAGGCAAGGGAGATTCTTTGTAGAAGGTGTTATGAATATAAAGTGTGAGAAGAAAGCTACTAGAAGTAGTGAGGAGTTTTTACAAGAAAGTAAAGTGTGTGTTTGACTATGAGGGTAAGTGGTTCCATGAGAAGATGGGTCTGTGGCAGCAGTGTTTGATGTCACCATGGATGAGTTTATGAATGGGGTGATAAGAGAAGTAAATTCGAGGGTCTTGGAGAGAAAGGAAGTTATCAGTCACTTAGGTGTTGAAGGAAGTTGTGAATGAAAACATGGTTATTAGGTTTACCATTGGAGAGGGACAGTGTATTTGTAGTGCAAGTTTGAATGGAGAGGACTTTGAAGAAAGGGAGCATTTCAAGTACTTTGGAGTGGATTTGGCATTGAATGGAACCATGGAAGCTAGAGTGTGCATTGGGTGAGAATAAGCACAGGGTGGATGAGTGTTTGAAGATCTTTGATGCTTTGAGGAGTGTGTTGAAAGAGAGGCCACTGTTTTAAGGGCAAAGATGGTTATATTTGATGGTGTAGTGACCCCAGTGGTGATGTATGAATGCAGGGCATGGGTTTTGGACTAAAGTGGATAGGGAGTGGATGTGAGCAAGTGAGGCCATTTACTACATCTGTTCCTGGCGCTACATTACTAACATGGGAAACACGAACATGTATGAAAAAAAATATGTATATTGTATTTACAAGTCTCCAGACTCTTACTGCTTGAGGTTACACAGGAAGTGAAAAGCACCTTTGGAAAGATGTATCACTTGGAATCCACTTTATCAAGAACTTCTCATTCCAGAAGAGTATATTTCCCTGCTGCTGGAAGTAATGCACAATTTGGCTGTGGGATCCTCAAGAAAGAGGTTGTGGATAATATCATTCTTTTTATAAAGAGGTCATGGGGTGATGATATAAATATATATATACACACACACATGAATGTAGTGCATATGAATGCGCACTTTCACCAATGCAAGCTGCTGGTAATGTGAGCCTGATGGGATTTGACTGATGTAGACCCCATTGTTCATGGATGAGACAAAGGGTATTCCTTTATTTATAATCAAATGGTCATTTCCCCATCAGGGGCAATCATAACTTAGTGGTTAGCATTCTTCAGTACCACACAAAAGGTCCTGGGTTCGAATCCTGGCTGTTGGAGAGTATTATGTTTTCTATGAAAGTGCATGTTCATATGCACTATATTCATGTTCATATACCTCTATGTTTGTAAGGTAAGGTTCTTTAAAATGCTTGCTGCTGGCAATGTGAGCCTGATGGGATTTGACTAGTGTAGACCCTGTTGCTCATGGATGTGAGACAAAGGGTATTCCTTTACTTGCAATCGAAGTCATTTCCTAGTTCAGCGTGATCATAGCCTAGCAGGTAGCATTCACAAATGCCGTGAAAAAGGTCCTGGATTCAAATCATGGCTGTTGAAGGGTATTAGGTGTTCTGTGAAAGTGAGCATTCATATTGCACTGTATTCGTGTTCATATACTTCCACGTTTGTACAGTAAGGTTCTGTAAAATGTTAGCTGCTGGTAATTTGTGCCTGATAGGATTTGACTGCTGTAGACCCTGTTGCTCATGGAAGAGACAAAGGGAATTTGATTACTTGTAATCAAATAGTTATTTCCCTATTAGGGGCATGTAATCAAATAGTCATTTCCTTATTGGGCGGTCATAGTCTGCTTGATAGCATTCCCGAATACTATGCAAAAGGTCCTGGGTTTGAATCCTGGCATTGAAGTGTATGATGTTTTCAATGAAAGTGTGTGTTCTTATGCACTGTATTCATGTTCATATAGCTCCATGTTTGTACAGTAAGGTTATGTAAAATGCTAGCTGCTGGTACTTTGAGCCTGATGGGATTTAACTGGTGTAGATCCCGTTGCTTATGGATGTGGGACCAAGGTTTATTTGATTACTTGTAATCGGATGGTTATTTCCCTATAAGGGGCGATCATAGCCTAGGTGTTAGCATTCCTGAATACCTCACAAAAGGTCCTGGGTTTGAATCTTGGCTGTTGGAGGGTATTATTGATTACTTATATATATATATATATATATATATATATATATATATATATATATATATATATATATCGGGAGCGGGTGGGCCAGAAACCCTCCCCTCCTTGTATTAACTTTCTAAAATGGGAAACAGAAGAAGGAGTCACGCGGGGAGTGCTCATCCTCCTCGAAGGCTCAGAGTGGGGTGCCTAAATGTGTGTGGATGTAACCAAGATGTGAAAAAAGGAGAGATAGGTAGTATGTTTGAGGAAAGGAACCTGGATGTTTTGGCTCTGAGTGAAACAAAGCTCAAGGGTAAAGGGGAAGAGTGGTTTGGGAATGTCTGGGGAGTAAAGTCAGGGGTTAGTGAGAGGACAAGAGCAAGGGAAGGAGTAGCAATACTCCTGAAACAGGAGTTGTGGGAGTATGTGATAGAATGTAAGAAAGTAAATTCTCGATTAATATGGGTAAAACTGAAAGTTGATGGAGAGAGGTGGGTGATTATTGGTGCATATGCACCTGGGCATGAGAAGAAAGATCATGAGAGGCAAGTGTTTTGGGAGCAGCTGAATGAGTGTGTTAGTGGTTTTGATGCACGAGACCGGGTTATAGTGATGGGTGATTTGAATGCAAAGGTGAGTAATGTGGCAGTTGAGGGAATAATTGGTATACATGGGGTGTTCAGTGTTGTAAATGGAAATGGTGAAGAGCTTGTAGATTTATGTGCTGAAAAAGGACTGATGATTGGGAATACCTGGTTTAAAAAGCGAGATACACATAAGTATACTTATGTAAGTAGGAGAGATGGCCAGAGAGCATTATTGGATTACGTGTTAATTGACAGGCGTGCAAAAGAGAGACTTTTGGATGTTAATGTGCTGAGAGGTGCAACTGGAGGGATGTCTGATCATTATCTTGTGGAGGCTAAGTTGAAGATTTGTATGGGTTTTCAGAAAAGAAGAGTGAATGTTGGGGTGAAGAGGGTGGTGAGAGTAAGTGAGCTTGGGAAGGAGACCTGTGTGAGGAAGTACCAGGAGAGACTGAGTACAGAATGGAAAAAGGTGAGAACAATGGAAGTAAGGGGAGTGGGGGAGGAATGGAATGTATTTAGGGAATCAGTGATGGATTGCGCAAAAGATGCTTGTGGCATGAGAAGAGTGGGAGGTGGGTTGATTAGAAAGGGTAGTGAGTGGTGGGATGAAGAAGTAAGAGTATTAGTGAAAGAGAAGAGAGAGGCATTTGGACGATTTTTGCAGGGAAAAAATGCAATTGAGTGGGAGATGTATAAAAGAAAGAGACAGGAGGTCAAGAGAAAGGTGCAAGAGGTGAAAAAAAGGGCAAATGAGAGTTGGGGTGAGAGAGTATCATTAAATTTTAGGGAGAATAAAAAGATGTTCTGGAAGGAGGTAAATAAAGTGCGTAAGACAAGGGAGCAAATGGGAACTTCAGTGAAGGGTGCAAATGGGGAGGTGATAACAAGTAGTGGTGATGTGAGAAGGAGATGGAGTGAGTATTTTGAAGGTTTGTTGAATATGTTTGATGATAGAGTGGCAGATATAGGGTGTTTTGGTCGAGGTGGTGTGCAAAGTGAGAGGGTTAGGGAAAATGATTTGGTAAACAGAGAAGAGGTAGTGAAAGCTCTGCAGAAGATGAAAGCCGGCAAGGCAGCAGGTTTGGATGGTATTGCAGTGGAATTTATTAAAAAAGGGGGTGACTGTATTGTTGACTGGTTGGTAAGGTTATTTAATGTATGTATGACTCATGGTGAGGTGCCTGAGGATTGGCGGAATGCGTGCATAGTGCCATTGTACAAAGGCAAAGGGGATAAGAGTGAGTGCTCAAATTACAGAGGTATAAGTTTGTTGAGTATTCCTGGTAAATTATATGGGAGGGTATTGATTGAGAGGGTGAAGGCATGTACAGAGCATCAGACTGGGGAAGAGCAGTGTGGTTTCAGAAATGGTAGAGGATGTGTGGATCAGGTGTTTGCTTTGAAGAATGTATGTGAGAAATACTTAGAAAAGCAAATGGATTTGTATGTAGCATTTATGGATCTGGAGAAGGCATATGATAGAGTTGATAGAGATGCTCTGTGGAAGGTATTAAGAATATATGGTGTGGGAGGAAAGTTGTTAGAAGCAGTGAAAAGTTTTTATCGAGGATGTAAGGCATGTGTACGTGTAGGAAGAGAGGAAAGTGATTGGTTCTCAGTGAATGTAGGTTAGCGGTAGGGATGTGTGATGTCTCCATGGTTGTTTAATTTGTTTA
Source organism: Panulirus ornatus (assembly GCF_036320965.1). Taxonomy (NCBI): domain Eukaryota; kingdom Metazoa; phylum Arthropoda; class Malacostraca; order Decapoda; family Palinuridae; genus Panulirus; species Panulirus ornatus. The sequence goes on from NC_092278.1 coordinate 40,178,577, forward strand.
TGGATGGGGTTGTTAGGGAGGTAAATGCAAGAGTTTTGGAAAGAGGGGCAACTATGAAGTCTGTTGGGGATGAGAAAGCTTGGGAAGTGAGTCAGTTGTTGTTCGCTGATGATACAGCGCTGGTGGCTGATTCATGTGAGAAACTGCAGAAGCTGGTGACTGAGTTTGGTAAAGTGTGTGGAAGAAGAAAGTTAAGAGTAAATGTGAATAAGAGCAAGGTTATTAGGTACAGTAGGGTTGAGGGTCAAGTCAATTGGGAGGTGAGTTTGAATGGAGAAAAACTGGAGGAAGTGAAGTGTTTTAGATATCTGGGAGTGGATCTGGCAGCGGATGGAACCATGGAAGCGGAAGTGGATCATAGGGTGGGGGAGGGGGCGAAAATTTTGGGGACCTTGAAGAATGTGTGGAAGTCGAGAACATTATCTCGGAAAGCAAAAATGGGTATGTTTGAAGGGATAGTGGTTCCAACAATGTTGTATGGTAGTGGGGCGTGGGCTATGGATAGAGTTGTGCGCAGGAGGATGGATGTGCTGGAAATGAGATGTTTGAGGACAATGTGTGGTGTGAGGTGGTTTGATCGAGTGAGTAACGTAAGGGTAAGAGAGATGTGTGGAAATAAAAAGAGCGTGGTTGAGAGAGCAGAAGAGGATGTTTTGAAGTGGTTTGGGCACATGGAGAGAATGAGTGAGGAAGGATTGACGAAGAGGATATATGTGTCGGAGGTGGAGGGAACGAGGAGAAGTGGGAGACCAAATTGGAGGTGGAAAGATGGAGTGAAAAAGATTTTGTGTGATCGGGGCCTGAACATGCAGGAGAATGAAAGGAGGGCAAGGAATAGAGTGAATCGGTACGATGTGGTATACCGGGGTTGACGTGCTGTCAGTGGATTGAATCAAGGCATGTGAAGCGTCTGGGGTAAACCATGGAAAGCTGTGTAAGTATGTATATTTGCGTGTGTGGACGTATGTATATACATGTGTATGGGGGGGGGGTTGGGCCATTTCTTTCGTCTGTTTCCTTGCGCTACCTCGCAAACGCGGGAGACAGCGACAAAGTATAAAAAAAAATATATATATATATATATATATATATATATATATATATATATATATATATATATATATATATATAGGGGATAGGGGAGAAAGAATACTTCCCACGTATTCCCTGCGTGTCGTAGAAGGCGACTAAAAGGGAAGGGAGCGGGGGGCTGGAAATCCTCCCCTCTCGTTTTTTTTTTTTTTTTTTTCAAAAGAAGGAACAGAGAAGAGGGCCAGATGAGGATATTCCCTCAAAGGCCCAGTCCTCTGTTCTTAACGCTACCTCGCTATCGCGGGAAATGGCGAATAGTATAAAAAAAAAATATATATATATATATATATATATATATTTATGGATCTGGAGAAGGCATATGATAGAGTTGATAGAGATGCTCTGTGGAAGGTATTAAGAATATATGGTGTGGGAGGCAAGTTGTTAGAAGCAGTGAAAAGTTTTTATCGAGGATGTAAGGCATGTGTACGTGTAGGAAGAGAGGAAAGTGATTGGTTCTCAGTGAATGTAGGTTTGCGGCAGGGGTGTGTGATGTCTCCATGGTTGTTTAATTTGTTTATGGATGGGGTTGTTAGGAAGGTGAATGCAAGAGTTTTGGAAAGAGGGGCAAGTATGAAGTCTGTTGGGGATGAGAGAGCTTGGGAAGTGAGTCAGTTGTTGTTCGCTGATGATACAGCGCTGGTGGCTGATTCATGTGAGAAACTGCAGAAGCTGGTGACTGAGTTTGGTAAAGTGTGTGGAAGAAGAAAGTTAAGAGTAAATGTGAATAAGAGCAAGGTTATTAGGTACAGTAGGGTTGAGGGTCAATTCAATTGGGAGGTAAGTTTGAATGGAGAAAAACTGGAGGAAGTGAAGTGTTTTAGATATCTGTGAGTGGATCTGGCAGCGGATGGAACCATGGAAGCGGAAGTGGATCATAGGGTGGGGGAGGGGGCGAAAATTCTGGGAGCCTTGAAGAATGTGTGGAAGTCGAGAACATTATCTTTGAAAGCAAAAATGGGTATGTTTGAAGGAATAGTGGTTCCAACAATGTTGTATGGTTGCGAGGCGTGGACTATGGATAGAGTTGTGCGCAGGAGGATGGATGTGCTGGAAATGAGATGTTTGAGGACAATGTGTGGTGTGAGGTGGTTTAATCGAGTAAGTAACGTAAGGGTAAGAGAGATGTGTGGAAATAAAAAGAGCGTGGTTGAGAGAGCAGAAGAGGGTGTTTTGAAATGGTTTGGTCACATGGAAAGAATGAGTGAGGAAAGATTGACCAAGAGGATATATGTGTCAGAGGTGGAGGGAACGAGGAGAAGAGGGAGACCAAATTGGAGGTGGAAAGATGGAGTGAAAAAGATTTTGTGTGATCGGGGCCTGAACATGCAGGAGGGTGAAAGGAGGGCAAAGAATAGAGTGAATTGGAGCGATGTGGTATACCAGGGTTGACGTGCTGTCAGTGGATTGAATCAAGGTATGTGTATGGGGGTGGGTTGGGCCATTTCTTTCGTCTGTTTCCTTGCGCTACCTCGCAAACGCGGGAGACAGCGACAAAGCAAAAAAAAAATATATATAGTGAGTGGTGGGATGAAGAAGTAAGATTATTAGTGAAAGAGAAGAGAGAGGCATTTGGACGATTTTTGCAGGGAAATAATGCAAATGAGTGGGAGATGTATAAAAGAAAGAGGCAGGAGGTCAAGAGAAAGGTGCAAGGGGTGAAAAAGAGGGCAAATGGGAGTTGGGGTGAGAGAGTATCATTAAATTTTCGGGGGAATAAAAAGATGTTTTGGAAGGTAAATAAAGTGCATAAGACAAGGGAACAAATGGGAACTTCAGTGTAGGGGGCTAATGGGGAGGTGATAACAAGTAGTGGTGATGTGAGAAGGAGATGGAGTGAGTATTTTGAAGGTTTGTTGAATGTGTTTGATGATAGAGTGGCAGATATAGGGTGTTTTGTTCGAGATGGTGTGCAAAGTGAGAGGGTTAGGGAAAATGATTTGGTAAACAGAGAAGAGGTAGTAAAAGCTTTACGAAAGATGAAAGCTGTCAAGGTAGCGGGTATGGATTGTATTGCAGTGGAATTTATTAAAAAAGGGGGTGACTGTATTGTTGACTGGTTGGTAAGGTTATTTATTGTATGTATGATGCATGATGAGGTGCCTGAGGATTGGCAGAATGCGTGCATAGTGCCATTGTACAAAGGCAAAGGGGATAAGAGTGAGTGCTCAAATTACAGAGGTATAAGTTTGTTGAGTATTCCCGGTAAATCATATGGGAGGGTATTGATTGAGAGGGTGAAGGCATGTACAGAGCATCAGATTGGGGAAGAGCAATGTGGTTTCAGAAGTGGTAGAGGATGTGTGTATCAGGTGTTTGCTTTGAAGAATGTATGTGAGAAATACTTAGAAAAGCAAATGGATTTGTATGTAGCATTTATGGATCTGGAGAAGGCATATGATAGAGTTGATAGAGATGCTCTGTGGAAGGTTTTAAGAATATATGGTGTGGGAGGCAAGTTGTTAGAAGCAGTGAAAAGTTTTTATCAAGGATGTAAGGCATGTGTACGTGTAGGAAGAGAGGAAAGTGATTGGTTCTCAGTGAATGTAGGTTTGCATCAGGGGTGTGTGATGTCTCCATGGTTGTTTAATTTGTTTATAGATGGGGTTGTTAGGGAGGTGAATGCAAGAGTTTTGGAAAGAGAGGCAAGTATGCAGTCTGTTGTGGATGAGAGAGCTTGGGAAGTGAGTCAGTTGTTGTTCGCTGATGATACAGCGCTGGTGGCTGATTCATGTGAGAAACTGCAGAAGCTAGTGACTGAGTTTGGTAAAGTGTGTGAAAGAAGAAAGTTGAGAGTAAATGTGAATAAGAGTAAGGTTATTAGGTACAGTAGGGTTGAGGGTCAAGTCAATTGGGAGGTAAGTTTGAATGGAGAAAAACTGGAGGAAGTGAAGTGTTTTAGATATCTTGGAGTGGATTTGGCAGCGGATGGAACCATGGAAGTGGAAGTGAATCATAGGGTGGGGGAGGGGGCGAAAATTCTGGGAGCCTTGAAGAATGTGTGGAAGTCAAGAACATTATCTCGGAAAGCAAAAATGGCTATGTTTGAAGGAATAGTGGTTCCAACAATGTAGTATGGTTGCAAGGTGTGGGCTATGGATAGAGTTATGCGGAGGAAGGTGGATGTGCTGGAAATGAGATGTTTGAGGACAGTATGTGATGTGAGGTAGTTTGATCGAGTAAGTAATAATAGGGTAAGAGAGATATGTGGTAATAAAAAGAGTGTGGTTGAGAGAGCAGAAGAGGGTGTTTTGAAATGGTTTGGTCACATGGAGAGAATGAGTGAGGAAAGATTGACAAAGAGGATGTATGTGTCAGAGGTGGAGGGAACGAGAAGTGGGAGACCAAATTGGAGGTGGAAAGATGGAGTGAAAAAGATTTTGAGGGATCGGGGCCTGAACATGCAGGAGGGTGAAAGGCGTGCAAGGAATAGAGTGAATTGGAACGATGTGGTATACCGGGGTTGACGTGCTGTCAGTGGATTGAACCAGGGCATGTGAAGCGTCTGGGGTAAACCATGGAAAGTTCTGTTGGGCCTGGATGTGGAAAGGGAGCTGTGGTTTTGGTGCATTATTACATGACAGCTAGAGACTGAGTGTGAACGAATGGGGCCTTTGTTGTCTTTTCCTTGCCCTACCTCTCACACATGAGGGGGGAGGGTGTTGTTATTCCATGTGTGGCAGGGTGGCGATGGTAATGAATAAAGGCAGACAGTATGAATTATGTACATGGGTATATATGTATATGTCTGTGTGTGTATATATATGTATACATTGAGATGTATAGGTATGTATATGTGCTGTGTGTGGACGTGTATGTGTATGTGGGTGGGTTGGGCCATTCTTTCGTCTGTTTCCTTGCGCTACCTCGCTAACGCGGGAGACAGCGACAAAGCAAAATGAATGATATGATATATATATACATATATATATATATATATATATATATATATATATAAATGGATTTGTATGTAGCATTTATGGATCTGGAGAAGGCATATGATAGAGTTGATAGAGATGCTCTGTGGAAGGTATTAAGAATATATGGTGTGGGAGGCAAGTTGTTAGAAGCAGTGAAAAGTTTTTATCGAGGATGTAAGGCATGTGTATGTGTAGGAAGAGAGGAAAGTGATTGGTTCTCAGTGAATGTAGGTTTGCGGCAGGGGTGTGTGATGTCTCCATGGTTGTTTAATTTGTTTATGGATGGGGTTGTTAGGGAGGTGAATGCAAGAGTTTTGGAAAGAGGGGCAAGTATGAAGTCTGTTGGGGATGAGAGAGCTTGGGAAGTGAGTCAGTTGTTGTTCGCTGATGATACAGCGATGGTGGCTGATTCATGTGAGAAACTGCAGAAGCTGGTGACTGAGTTTGGTAAAGTGTGTGAAAGAAGAAAGTTAAGAGTAAATGTGAATAAGAGCAAGGTTATTAGGTACAGTAGGGTTGAGGGTCAAGTCAATTGGGAGGTAAGTTTGAATGGAGAAAAACTGGAGGAAGCAAAGTGTTTTAGATATCTGGGAGTGGATCTGGCAGCGGATGGAACCATGGAAGCGGAAGTGGATCATAGGGTGGGGGAGGGGGCGAAAATTCTGGGAGCCTTGAAGAATGTGTGGAAGTCGAGAACATTATCTTTGAAAGCAAAAATGGGTATGTTTGAAGGAATAGTGGTTCCAACAATGTTGTATGGTTGCGAGGCGTGGGCTGTGGATAGAGTGGTGCGCAGGAGGATAGATGTGCTGGAAATGAGAAGTTTGAGGACAATGTGTGGTGTGAGGTGGTTTGATCGAGTAAGTAACGTAAGGGTAAGAGAGATGTGTGGAAATAAAAAGAGCGTGGTTGAGAGAGCAGAAGAGGGTGTTTTGAAATGGTTTGGGCACATGGAGAGAATGAGTGAGGAAAGGTTGACCAAGAGGATATATGTTTTGGAGGTATAGGGAACGAGGAGAAGAGGGAGACCAAATTGGAGGTGGAAAGATGGAGTGAAAAAGATTTTGTGTGATCGGGGCCTGAACATGCAGGAGGTTGAAAGCAGGGCAAAGAATATAGTGAATTGGAGCGATGTGGTATACCGGGGTTGATGTGCTGTCAGTGGATTGAATCAGGGCATGTGAAGCGTCTGTGGTAAACCATGGAAAGCTGTGTAGGTATGTATATTTGCGTGTGTGGACGTATGTATATACATGTGTATGGGGGTGGGTTGGGCCATTTCTTTCGTCTGTTTCCTTGTGCTACCTCGCAAACGCGGGAGGCAGCAACAAAGCAAAAAAAAATATATTTATATTTATTTATTATACTTTGTCGCTGTCTCCCGCGTTTGCGAGGTAGCGCAAGGAAACAGACGAAAGAAAATGGCCCAAACCCCCCCCTATACACATGTATATACATACGTCCACACACGCAAATATACATACCTACACAGCTTTCCATGGTTTACCCCAGACGCTTCACATGCCCTGCTTCAATCCACTGACAGCACGTCAACCCCGGTATACCACATCGCTCCAATTCACTCTATTCCTTGCCCTCCTTTCACCCTCCTGCATGTTCAGGCCCCGATCACACAAAATCTTTTTCACTCCATCTTTCCACCTCCAATTTGGTCTCCCTCTTCTCCTTGTTCCCTCCACCTCCGACACATATATCCTCTTGGTCAATCTTTCCTCACTCATCCTCTCCATGTGCCCAAACCACTTCAAAACACCCTCTTCTGCTCTCTCAACCACGCTCTTTTTATTTCCACACATCTCTCTGACCCTTACGTTACTCACTCGATCAAACCACCTCACACCACACACTGTCCTCAAACATCTCATTTCCAGCACATCCATCCTCCTGCGCACAACTCTATCCATAGCCCACGCCTCGCAACCATACAACATTGTTGGAACCACCATTCCTTCAAACATACCCATTTTTGCTTTCCGAGATAATGTTCTCGACTTCCACACATTCTTCAAGGCCCCCAGGATTTTCGCCCCCTCCCCCACCCTATGATCCACTTCCGCTTCCATGGTTCCATCCGCTGCCAGATCCACTCCCAGATATCTAAAACACTTCACTTCCTCCAGTTTTTCTCCATGCAAACTCACCTCCCAATTGACTTGACCCTCAACCCTACTGTACCTAATAACCTTGCTCTTATTCACATTTACTCTTAACTTTCTTCTTCCACACACTTTTCCAAACTCAGTCACCAGCTTCTGCAGTTTCTCACATGAATCAGCCACCAGCGCTGTATCATCAGCGAACAACAACTGACTCACTTCCCAAGCTCTCTCATCCCCAACAGACTTCATACTTGCCCTTCTTTCCAAAAACTCTTGCATTTACCTCCCTAACAACCCCATCCATAAACAAATTAAACAACCATGGAGACATCACACACCCCTGCCGCAAACCTACATTCACTGAGAACCAATCACTTTCCTCTCTTCCTACACGTACACATGCCTTACATCCTCGATAAAAACTTTTCACTGCTTCTAACAACTTGCCTCCCACACCATATATTCTTAATACCTTCCACAGAGCATCTCTATCAACTCTATCATATGCCTTCTCCAGATCCATAAATGCTACATACAAATCCATTTGCTTTTCTAAGTATTTCTCACATACATTCTTCAAAGCAAACACCTGATCCACACATCCTCTACCACTTCTGAAACCACACTGCTCTTCCCCAATCTGATGCTCTGTACATGCCTTCACCCTCTCAATCAATACCCTCCCATATAATTTACCAGGAATACTCAACAAACTTATACCTCTGTAATTTGAGCACTCACTCTTATCCCCTTTGCCTTTGTACAATGGCACTATGCACGCATTCTGCTAATCCTCAGGCACCTCACCATGAGTCATACATACATTAAATAACCTTACCAACCAGTCAACAATACAGTCACCCCCTTTTTTAATAAATTCCACTGCAATACCATCCAAACCCGCTGCCTTGCCGGCTTTCATCTTCCGCAAAGCTTTCACTACCTCTTCTCTGTTTACCAAATCATTTTCCCTAACCCTCTCACTTTGCACACCACCTCGACCAAAACACCCTATATCTGCCACTCTATCATCAAACACATTCAACAAACCTTCAAAATACTCACTCCATCTCCTTCTCACATCACCACTACTTGTTATCACCTCCCCACTTGCGCCCTTCACCGAAGTTTCCATTTGCTCCCTTGTCTTACCCACTTTATTTACCTCCTTCCAGAACATCTTTTTATTCTCCCTAAAATTCTCCCTCTCATTTGCCCTTTTTTTCACCTCTTGCACCTTTCTCTTGACCTCCTGTCTCTTTCTTTTATACATCTCCCACTCAATTGCATTTTTTCCCTGCAAAAATCGTCCAAATGCCTCTCTCTTCTCTTTCACTAATACTCTTACTTCTTCATCCCACCACTCACTACCCTTTCTAATCAACCCTCCTCCCACTCTTCTCATGCCACAAGCATCTTTTGCGCAATCCATCACTGATTCCCTAAATACATCCCATTCCTCCCCCACTCCCCTTACTTCCATTGTTCTCACCTTTTTCCATTCTGTACTCAGTCTCTCCTGGCACTTCCTCACACAGGTCTCCTTCTCAAGCTCACTTACTCTCACCACCCTCTTCACCCCAACATTCACTCTTCTTTTCTGAAAACCCATACAAATCTTCAACTTAGCCTCCACAAGATAATGATCAGACATCCCTCCAGTTGCACCTCTCAGCACATTAACATCCAAAAGTCTCTCTTTCACATGCCTGTCAATTAACACGTAATCCAATAACGCTCTCTGGCCATCTCTCCTACTTACATAAGTATACTTATGTATATCTCGCTTTTTAAACCAGGTATTCCCAAGCATCAGTCCTTTTTTAGCACATAAATCTACAAGCTCTTCACCATTTCCATTTACAACACTGAACACCCCATGTATACCAATTATTCCCTCAACTGCCACATTACTCACCTTTGCATTCAAATCACCCATCACTATGACCCGGTCTCGTGCATCAAAACCACTAACACACTCATTCAGCTGCTCCCAAAACACTTGCCTCTCTTGATCTTTCTTCTCATGCCCAGGTGCATATGCACCAATAATCACCCACCTCTCTCCATCAACTTTCAGTTTTACCCATATTAATCGAGAATTTACTTTCTTACACTCTATCACATACTCCCACAACTCCTGTTTCAGGAGTATTGCTACTCCTTCCCTTGCTCTTGTCCTCTCACTAACCCCTGACTTTACTCCCCAGACATTCCCAAACCACTCTTCCCCTTTACCCTTGAGCTTCGTTTCACTCAGAGCCAAAACATCCAGGTTCCTTTCCTCAAACATACTACCTATCTCTCCTTTTTTCACATCTTGGTTACATCCACACACATTTAGGCACCCCACTCTGAGCCTTCGAGGAGGATGAGCATTCCCCGCGTGACTCCTTCTTCTGTTTCCCATTTTAGAAAGTTAATACAAGGAGGGGAGGATTTCTGGCCCCCCGTTCCCGTCCCCTCTATATATATATATATATATATATATATATATATATATATATATATATATATATAAATATATATTTTTTGCCGCTATCTCCCGCGTTTGTGAGGTAGCGCAAGGAAACAGACGAAAAAAGTGGCCCAACCTACCCCCATACACATGTATATAAATACGTCCACACACGCAATTATACATAACTACACAGCTTTCCATGGTTTACCACAGACGCTTCACATGCCCTGATTCAATCCACCAACAGCACGTCAACCCCGGTATACCACATCGATCCAATTCACTCTATTCCTTGCCCTCCTTTCACCCTCCTGCATGTTCAGGCCCCGATCACACAAAATCTTTTTCACTCCATCTTTCCACCTCCAATTTGGTCTCCCACTTCTCCTCGTTCCCTCCACCTCCGACACATATATCCTCTGGGTCAATCTTTCCTCACTCATTCTCTCCATGTGCCCAAACCATTTCAAAACACCCTCTTCTGCTCTCTCAACCACGCTCTTTTTATTTCCACACATCTCTCTTACCCTTACGTTACTTACTCGATCAAACTACCTCACACCACACATTGTCCTCAAACATCTCATTTCCATCACATCCATCCTCCTGCGCACAACTCTATCCATAGCCCACGCCTCGCAACCATACAAAATTGTTGGAACCACTATTCCTTCAAACATACCCATTTTTGCTTTCAAAGATAATGTTCTTGACTTCCACACATTCTTCAATGCTCCCAGGATTTTCGCCCCCTCCCCCACCCTATGATCCAGTTCCGCTTCCATGGTTCCATCCGCTGCCAGATCCACTCCCAGATATCTAAAACACTTTACTTCCTCCAGTTTTGCTCCATTCAAACTTACCTCCCAATTGACTTGAACCTCAACCCTACTGTACCTAATAACCTTGCTCTTATTCACATTTAACTTTCTTCTTTCACACACTTTACAAAACTCAGTCACCAGCTTCTGCAGTTTCTCACATGAATCAGCCACCAGCGCTGTATCATTAGCGAACAACAACTGACTCACTTCCCAAGCTCTCTCATCCCCAACAGACTTCATAGTTGCCCCTCTTTCCAAAACTCTTGCATTTACCTCCCTAACAACCCCATCCATAAACAAATTAAACAACCATGGAGACATCACACACCCCTGCCACAAACTTACATTCACTGAGAACGAATCACTTTCCTCTTTTCCTACACGTACACATGCCTTACATCCTCGATAAAAACTTTTCACTGCTTCTAACAACTTGCCTCCCACACCATATATTCTTAATACCTTCCACAGAGCATCTTTATCAACTCTATCATATGCCTTCTCCAGATCCATAAATGCTACATACAAATCCATTACTTTTCTAAGTATTTCTCACATACATTCTTCAAAGCAAACACCTGATCCACACATCCTCTACCACTTCTGAAACCACACTGCTCTTCCCCAATCTGATGCTCTGTACATGCCTTCACCCTCTCAATCAATACCCTCCCATATAATTTACCATATATATATATATATATATATATATATATATATATATATATATATATATTTTTATACTTTGTCGCTGTCTCCCGCGTTTGCGAGGTAGCGCAAGGAAACAGACGAAAGAAATGGCCCAACCCAGCCCCATACACATGTATATACATACGTCCACACACGCAAATATACATACCTACACAGCTTTCCATGGTTTACCCCAGACGCTTCACATGCCTTGATTCAATCCACTGACAGCACGTCAACCCCGGTATACCACATCGCTCCAATTCACTCTATTCCTTGCCCTCCTTTCACCCTCCTGCATGTTCAGGCCCTGATCACACAAAATCTTTTTCACTCCATCTTTCCACCTCCAATTTGGTGTCCCTCTTCTCCTTGCTCCCTCCACCTCCGACACATATAACCTCTTGGTCAATCTTTCCTCACTCATCCTCTCCATGTTCCCAAACCACTTCAAAACACCCTCTTCTGCTCTCTCAACCACGCTCTTTTTATTTCCACACATCTCTCTTACCCTTACGTTACTCACTCGATCAAACCACCTCACACCACACATTGTCCTCAAACATCTCATTTCCAGCACATCCATCCTCCTGCGCACAACTCTATCCATAGTCCACGCCTCGCAACCATACAACATTGTTGGAACCACTATTCCTTCAAACATACCCATTTTTGCTTTCCGAGATAATGTTCTCGACTTCCACACATTCTTCAAGGCCCCCAGAATTTTCGCCCCCTCCCCCACCCTATGATCCACTTCCGCTTCCATTGTTCTATCCGCTGCCAGATCCACTCCCAGATATCTAAAACACTTCACTTCCTCCAGTTTTTCTCCATTCAAACTCACCTCCCAATTGACTTGACCCTCAACCCTACTGTACCTAATAACCTTGCTCTTATTCACATTTACTCTTAACTTTCTTCTTCCACACACTTTACCAAACTCAGTCACCAGCTTCTGCAGTTTCTCACATGAATCAGCCACCAGCGCTGTATGATCAGCGAACAACAACTGACTTAGTTCCCAAGCTCTCTCATCCACAACAGACTTCATACTTGCCCCTCTTTCCAAAACTCTTGCATTTATCTCCCTAACAACCCCATCCATAAACAAATTAAACAACCATGGAGACATCACACACCCCTGCCGCAAACCTACATTCACTGAGAACCAATCACTTTCCTCTCTTCCTACACGTACACATGCCTTACATCCTCGATAAAAACTTTTCACTGCTTCTAACAACTTGCCTCCCGCACCATATATTCTTAATACCTTCCACAGAGCATCTCTATCAACTCTATCATATGCCTTCTCCAGATCCATAAATGCTACATACAAATCCATTTGCTTTTCTAAGTATTTCTCACATACATTCTTCAAAGCAAACACCTGATCCACACATCCTCTACCACTTCTGAAACCACACTGCTCTTCCCCAATCTGATGCTCTGTACATGCCTTCACTCTCTCAATCAATACCCTCCCATATAATTTACCAGGAATACTCAACAAACTTATACCTCTGTAATTTGAGCACTCACTCTTATCCCCTTTGCCTTTGTACAATGGCACTATGCACGCATTCCGCCAATCCTCAGTCACCTCACCATGAGTCTTTTTTTTTTTTTTTTTTTTTTTTTTTTTTTTTTTTTTTTTTTCATACTATTGGCTATTTCCCGCGATAGCGAGGTAGCGTTAAGAACAGAGGACTGGGCCTTTGAGGGAATATCCTCACCTGGACCTCTTCTCTGTTCCTTCTTTTGGAAAATTAAAGAAAAAATAACCTTACCAACCAGTCAACAATACAGTCACCCCCTTTTTTAATAAATTCCACTGCAATACCATCCAAACCAGCTGCCTTGCCGGCTTTCATCTTCCGCAAAGCTTTCACTACCTCTTCTCTTTTTACCAAATCATTTTCCCTAACCCTCTCACTTTGCACACCACCTCGACCAAAACACCCTATATCTGCCACTCTATCATCAAACACATTCAACAAACCTTCAAAATACTCACTCCATCTCCTTCTCACATCACCACTACTTGTTTTCACCTCCCCATTTGCGCCCTTCACTGAAGTTCCCATTTGCTCCCTTGTCTTACGCACTTTATTTACCTCCTTCCAGAACATCTTTTTATTCTCCCTAAAATTTAATGATACTATCTCACCCCAACTCTCATTTGCCCTTTTTTTCACCTCTTGCACCTTTCTCTTGACCTCCTGTCTCTTTCTTTTATACATCTCCCACTCAATTGCATTTTTTCCCTGCAAAAATCATCCAAATGCCTCTCTCTTCTCTTTCACTAATACTCTTACTTCTTCATCCCACCACTCACTACCCTTTCTAATCAACCCACCTCCCACTCTTCTCATGCCACAAGCATCTTTTGCGCAATCCATCACTGATTCCCTAAATACATCCCATTCCTCCCCCACTCCCCTTGCTTCCATTGTTCTCACCTTTTTCCATTCTGTACTCAGTCTCTCCTGGTACTTCCTCACACAGGTCTCCTTCTCAAGCTCACTTACTCTCACCACCCTCTTCACCCCAACATTCACTCTTCTTTTCTGAAAACCCATACAAATCTTCACCTTAGCCTCCACAAGATAATGATCAGACATCCCTCCAGTTGCACCTCTCAGCACATTAACATCCAAAAGTCTCTCTTTCGCACGCCTGTCAATTAACACGTAATCCAATAATGCTCTCTGGCCATCTCTCCTACTTACATAAGTATACTTATGTATATCTTGCTTTTTAAACCAGGTATTCCCAATCATCAGTCCTTTTTCAGCACATAAATCTACAAGCTCTTCACCATTTCCATTTACAACACTGAACACCCCATGTATACCAATTATTCCCTCAACTGCCACATTACTCACCTTTGCATTCAAATCACCCATCACTATAACCCGGTCTCGTGCATCAAAACCACTAACACACTCATTCAGCTGCTCCCAAAACATATATATATATATATATTTTTTTTTTTTTTTTTTTTTTTTTTTTATACTTTGTCGCTGTCTCCCGCGTTTGCGAGGTAGCGCAAGGAAACAGACGAAAGAAATGGCCCCCCCCCCCCATACACATGTACATACACACGTCCACACACGCAAATATACATACCTACACAGCTTTCCATGGTTTACCCCAGACGCTTCACATGCCTTGCTTCAATCCACTGACAGCACGTCAACCCCTGTATACCACATGACTCCAATTCACTCTATTTCTTGCCCTCCTTTCACCCTCCTGCATGTTCAGGCCCCGATCACACAAAATCTTTTTCACTCCATCTTTCCACCTCCAATTTGGTCTCCCTCTTCTCCTCGTTCCCTCCACCTCCGACACATATATCCTCTTGGTCAATCTCTCCTCACTCATTCTCTCCATGTGCCCAAACCATTTCAAAACACCCTCTTCTGCTCTCTCAACCACGCTCTTTTTATTTCCACACATCTCTCTTACCCTTACGTTACTTACTCGCTCAAACCACCTCACACCACACATTGTCCTCAAACATCTCATTTCCAGCACATCCATCCTCCTGCGCACATCTCTATCCATAGCCCACGCCTCGCAACCATACAGCATTGTTGGTACCACTATTCCCTCAAACATACCCATTTTTGCTTTCCGAGATAATGTTCTCGACTTCCACACATTTTTCAAGGCTCCCAAAATTTTCGCCCCCTCCCCCACCCTATGATCCACTTCCGCTTCCATGGTTCCATCCGCTGACAGATCCACTCCCAGATATCTAAAACACTTCACTTCCTCCAGTTTTTCTCCATTCAAACTCACCTCCCAATTGACTTGACCCTCACCCCTACTGTACCTAATAACCTTGCTCTTATTCACATTTACTCTCAACTTTCTTCTTCCACACACTTTACCAAACTCAGTCACCAGCTTCTGCAGTTTCTCACATGAATCAGCCACCAGCGCTGTATCATCAGCGAACAACAATTGACTCACTTCCCAAGCTCTCTCATCCCCAACAGACTTCATACTTGCCCCTCTTTCCAGGACTCTTGCATTTACCTCCTTTACAACCCCATCCATAAACAAATTAAACAACCATGGAGACATCACACACCCCTGCCGCAAACCTACATTCACTGAGAACCAATCACTTTCCTCTCTTCCTACACGTACACATGCCTTACATCCTCGATAAAAACTTTTCACTGCTTCTAACAACTTGCCTCCCACACCATATATTCTTAATACCTTCCACAGAGCATCTCTATCAACTCTATCATATGCCTTCTCCAGATCCATAAATGCTACATACAAATCCCTTTGCTTTTCTAAGTATTTCTCACATACATTCTTCAAAGCAAACACCTGATCCACACATCCTCTACCACTTCTGAAACCGCACTGCTCTTCCCCAATCTGATGCTCTGTACATGCCTTCACCCTCTCAATCAATACCCTCCCATATAATTTACCAGGAATACTCAACAAACTTATACCTCTGTAATTTGAGCACTCACTCTTATCCCCTTTGCCTTTGTACAATGGCACTATGCACGCATTCCGCCAATCCTCAGGCACCTCACCATGAGTCATACATACATTAAATAACCTTACCAACCAGTCAACAATACAGTCACCCCCTTTCTTAATAAATTCCACTGCAATACCATCCAAACCTGCTGCCTTGCCGGCTTTCATCTTCCGCAAAGCTTTTACTACCTCTTCTCTGTTTACCAAATCATTTTCCCTAACCCTCTCACTTTGCACACCACCTCGACCAAAACACCCTATATCTGCCACTCTGTCATCAGACACATTCAACAAACCTTCAAAATACTCATTCCATCTCCTTCTCACATCACCGCTACTTGTTATCACCTCCCCATTTACGCCCTTCACTGAAGTTCCCATTTGCTCCCTTGTCTTACGCACCCTATTTACCTCCTTCCAGAACATCTTTTTATTCTCCCTAAAATTTACTGATAGTCTCTCACCCCAACTCTCATTTGCCCTTTTTTTCACCTCTTGCACCTTTCTCTTGACCTCCTGTCTCTTTCTTTTATACTTCTCCCACTCAATTGCATTTTTTCCCTGCAAAAATCGTCCAAATGCCTCTCTCTTCTCTTTCACTAATACTCTTACTTCTTCATCCCACCACACACTACCCTTTCTAAACAGCCCACCTCCCACTCTTCTCATGCCACAAGCATCTTTTGCGCAATCCATCACTGATTCCCTAAATACATCCCATTCCTCCCCGACTCCCCTTACTTCCATTGTTCTCACCTTTTTCCATTCTGTACACAGTCTCTCCTGGTACTTCCCCACACAGGTCTCCTTCCCAAGCTCACTTACTCTCACCACCTTCTTCACCCCAACATTCACTCCTCTTTTCTGAAAACCCATACTAATCTTCACCTTAGCCTCCACAAGATAATGATCAGACATCCCTCCAGTTGCACCTCTCAGCACATTAACATCCAAAAGTCTCTCTTTCGCACGCCTGTCAATTAACACGTAATCCAATAACGCTCTCTGGCCATCTCTCCTACTTACATAAGTATACTTATGTATATCTCGCTTTTTAAACCAGGTATTCCCAATCATCAGTCCTTTTTCAGCACATAAATCTACAAGCTCTTCACCATTTCCATTTACAACACTGAACACCCCATGCATACCAATTATTCCCTCAACTGCCACATTACTCACCTTTGCATTCAAATCACCCATCACTATAACCCGGTCTCGTGCATCAAAACCGCTAACACACTCATTTAGCTGCTCCCAAAACACTTGCCTCTCATGATCTTTCTTCTCATGCCCAGGTGCATATGCACCAATAATCACCCACCTCTCTCCATCAACTTTCAATTTTACCCATATTAATCGAGAATTTACTTTCTTACATTCTATCACATACTCCCACAACTCCTGTTTCAGGAGTATTGCTACTCCTTCCCTTGCTCTTGTCCTCTCACTAACCCCTGACTTCACTCCCCAGACATTTCCAAACCACTCTTCCCCTTTACCCTATATATATATATATATATATATATATATATATATATATATATATATATATATATATATATATATATACATATATATATATATATATATATATATATATATATATATATATATATATATATATATATATATATATATATATTCCCTGGGGATAGGGGAGAAAGAATACTTCCCACGTATTCCCTGCGTGTCTTAGAAGGCGACTAAAAGGGAAGGGAGCGGGGGGCTGGAAATCCTCCCCTCTTTTTTTTTTTTTTTTTTTTTTTTTTTTTTTCCCAAAAAGAAGGAACAGAGAAGAGGGCCAGGTGAGGATATTCCCTCAAAGGCCCAGTCCTCTGTTCTTAACGCTACCTCGCTATCGCGGGAAATAGCGAATAGTATGAAAAAAAAATATATATATATATATATATATATATATATATATATATATATATATACCACTTCGATCCAATTCACTCTATTCCTTGCCTGCTGTTCACCCTCCTGCATGTTCAGGCACCGATCACTCAAAGTCTTTTTCACTCCATCTTTCCACCTCCAATTTGGTCTCCCACTTCTCCTCGTTCCCTCCACCTCCGACACATATATCCTCTTGGTCAATCTTTCCTCACTCATTCTCTCCATGTGCCCAAACCATTTCAAAACACCCTCTTCTGCTCTCTCAACCACACTCTTTTTATTTCCACACATCTCTCTTACCCTTACATTACTTACTCGATCAAACCACCTCACGCCACAGATTGTCCTCAAACATCTCATTTCCAGCACATCCACCCTCCTGCGCACAACTCTATTTATAGCCCACGCCTCGCAACCATACAACATTGTTGGAACCACTATTCCTTCAAACATAGCCATTTTTGCTTTCCGAGATAATGTTCTCGACTTCCACACACTTTTCAAGGCTCCCAGGATTTTCACCCCCTCCCCCACCCTATGATTTACTTCCGCTTCCATGGTTCCATCCGCTGCCATATCTACTCCCAGATATCTGGAACACTTTACTTCCTCCCGTTTTTCTCCATTCAAACTTACCTCCCAGTTGACTTGACCCTCAACCCTACTGTACCTAATAACCTTACTCTTATTCACATTTACTCTTAACTTTCTTCTTTCACACACTTTACCAAACTCAGTCACCAGCTTCTGCAGTTTCTCACATGAATCAGCCACCAGCGCTGTATCATCAGCGAACAACAACTGACTCACTTCCCAAGCTCTCTCATCCCCAACAGACTGCATACTTGCCCCTCTTTCCAAAACTCTTGCATTCACCTCCCTAACAACCCCATCCATAAACAAATTAAACAACCATGGAGACATCACACACGCCTGCTGCAAACCTACATTCACTGAGAACCAATTACTTTCCCCTCTTCCTACATGTACACATGCCTTACATCCTCGATAAAAACTTTTCACTGCTTCTAACAACTTGCCTCCCACACCATATATTCTTAGTACCTTCCACAGAGCATCTCTATCAACTTTATCATATTCTTTCTCCAGATCCATAAATGCTACATACAAATCCATTTGCTTTTCTAAGTATTTCTCACATACATTCTTCAAAGCAAACACCTGATCCACACATCCTCTACCATTTCTGAAACCACACTGCTGTTCCCCAGTCTGATGCTCTGTACATGCCTTCACCCTCTCAATCAATACCCTCCCATATAATTTACCAGGAATACCCAACAAACTTATACCTCTGTAATTTGAGCACTCACTCTTATCCCCTTTGCCTTTGTACAATGGCACTATGCAAGCATTCCGCCAATCCTCAGGCTCCTCACCATGAATCATACCTTCATTAGATAACCTTACCAAACAGTCAGCAGTACAGTCACCCCCTTTTTTAATAAATTCCACTGCAATACCATCTAAACCTGCTGCCTTGCTGGCTTTCATCTTCCGCAAAGCTTTTACTACCTCTTCTTTGTTCACCGAATCATTTTCCCTAACTCTCTCACTTTGCACACCACTTCGACCAAAACACCCTATATCTGCCACTCTATCATCAAACACATTCAACAAACCTTCAAAATACTCACTCCATCTCCCCATTAGCCCCCTTCACTGAAGTTCCCATTTGCTCCCTTGTCTTACGCACTTTATTTACCTCCTTCCAGAACATCTTTTTATTCTCCCTAAAATTTAATGATACTCTCTCACCCCAACTCTCATTTGCCCTCTTTTTTACCTCTTGCACCTTTCTCTTGACCTCCTGTCTCTTTCTTTTATACATCTCCCACTCATTTGCATTATTTCCCTGCAAAAATCGTCCAAATGCCTCTCTCTTCTCTTTCACTAATAATCTTACTTCTTCATCCCACCACTCACTACCCTTACTAATCAACCCACCTCCCACGCTTCTCATGCTACAAGCATCTTTTGTGCAAGCCATCACTGCTTCCCTAAATACATCCCATTCCTTCCCCACTCCCCTTACCTCCTTTGTTCTCACCGTTTTCCATTCTGTACTCAGTCTCTCCTGGTACCTCCTCACACAAGTCTCCTTCCCAAGCTCACTTACTCTCACCACCCTCTTCACCCCAACATTCTATCTTCTTTTCTGTAAACCCATACAAATCTTCACCTTTGCCTCCACAAGATAATTATCAGACATCCCTCCAGTTGCACCTCTCAGCACATTCACATCCAAAAGTCTCTCTTTCGCTTGCCTGTCAATTAACACGTAATCCGATAACACTCTCTCGCCATCTCTCCTACTTACATATGTATTCTTATGTATATCTCTTTTTAAACCAGGTATTCCCAATCACCAGTCCTTTTTCAGCACATAAATCTACAAGCTCTTCACCATTTTCATTTAGAACACTGAACACCCCATGTATACCAATTATTCCCTCAACTGCCACATTACTCACCTTTGCATTCAAATCACCCATCACTATAACCCGGTCCCTTGCATGAAAACCACTAACACACTCATTCAGCTGCTCCCAAAACACTTGCCTCTCGTGATCTTTCTTCTCATGCCCAGGTGCATATGCACCAATAATCACCCATATATATATATATATATTTTTTTTCATACTGTTCGCCATTTCCCACGTTAGCGAGGTAGCGTTAAGAACAGAGGACTGGGCCTTTGAGGGAATATCCTCACCTGGCCCCTTCTCTGTTCCTTCTTTTGGGGGAAAAAAAAAACACACCCACACATATATGGGATGGCCTCAGCTGCCTGTGCCGTCTCAGCTATTAAAGAGAATAGTTTTATAGTAAAAGAGTAGTAGATGAATGGAATTGAATGATAGAGAACATAGTTAATGCAGATGGCTTACATGAATTACAGAAGTTTCATGGTAGTAGAGAATGTTCAAGGTATTAGCCCCCATTAGTTTAAAACTCCCTACCCATGCAGTAATGATAAACTTGTTAACTGGGCCCAGAAAATCAATCCCCAAGGCCCTCATAGATTGCAGTATAATTCATACAAATGCCATAAGTATTACTTCATAATAGTATGAGTTGATATAATATGCTATCTTGGAGAAACTGAACATTACTACATTTTCAGAAACTTGATTAGACTTTGAGAATAAACATGTACTAACTGAACTCACAGCACCTAGATACAAACTTCACATAATATTTTCATAAATCGTGGTCTTATTTTGTGTTAAAAAACAGTCTAAGAGCAGTTAAAGTAAGCATGTTAGACATGATCCTTTATACATTGATACCGTTTACAATAAGGAAAATAAAGTGCATTTTGGCATCCTGAAAAGGCCTCTTAAGCAAAAGGAGAAAGCATAGTAAGGAGTTTTGCTGATAACATTTGAGTTAGCAAAGTGATAGGATCAGAAGCTGATCAAAAGGAGATACAGGACTTAGCAAAGTGATAGGATCAGAAGCTGATCAAAAGGAGATACAGGACTTAGATATGATATGCAACTAGGCAAAGGTGAACCAGATGGAATTTAATTTAGATATATTTGATCAAATAAGTTATATAACAGGTAAGAATACACCTTTCACAGAAAAAGTGAAATTTTAATGTAACTGCTATGGGTGTCATCATAGATGAGAAACTAGAATTCGAAGAATATGTGAAGATAAACAGAATTCTGAGAACATATTTAGCGGATAGCTCTATCCAGCAAAGTAATGGCTTAATGAAATTAAGAACTTTCACAATGAGACAGAAGGCTTCTGATGAAAATCTATGAAGCAGAATTGAAGACTTTCTTGTATGGTCACGATGAAAACAAATGGAAGTAAACAGGTAAAAGAGAATTCAAAAGCACTTTACAAGCAAAAGCAAAGGGATGGAGCTAGTTAAAGGTTTAAAAATTAAATGAAACTGAAAGCTTCTCACCAAGGAAGGCAGAATTAGTAAATTGTCAAGAATATCATGGAACATAGGAAAAAAATATAGCCATTACTATAATGTGAAAGCCCAGCTGGGGAGCTAAAGGGAATATTTATTATACTACAAAAAAAAAATATGCATGGAACATTTACAGAAACATTTAAAAGAAAGCCTAAGAAGTGGTTAATATTAGTTTCCTTTGAACCCAGAATAGATAATTATGGAATGCAGATGGCAGAAGAGAGTATCATTCAGTAAGAAAGACATGCAGTGAGAACTTGTTACCTTCTGCCATTTTGACAAAATCTCGTCATGTACACATATACATATGTAGGTAGGTGAAGATTGAAATGTTGAAAATCCATTGTGAACCATGGATTGACAGCTATGTGAGAGGCATTATGGCAGATAGGAACCGTTTAATTCAATAAGCAAAACACTAGCCCTGCCATGCCGACAAAATCTTGTCGTAGTGATTTGTCTTATGTAGGTAGGTAAGTACTCTCTCTAAGGGAGTATTTAGTTTTGTCTATATAGAATGTGGTCTCATAAGTGCTTAAGTAGATTTTTAAATTTTTGAAAAAAGAATCTATTTGAATTGAGATATGCCTTCTATGGAAGTTTATTGTTTCAGATAAGTTTTATAATTTATTTTTCAAATTTCTTTTTAAGTTTGTAACTTGTATGAACATTCTCTTCACATTTGCTTGTCGCTTGACAGACTTTATTTGGCCCTCATTGACTGTTTCTACCCAAAAATATTGTTAATGAGAATGACAAGAGTAAGGAGTTTAAAATCAGTGGATTTGATGGCAAGTATTTAATACCATGTCAATTTTGGTCACGGATGGCAGTACTGTGTTAATGCCTCTTGAGCCGCAGTCCTTGGCCATGGCTAGAACATCATTCTGTCACAGGAGGAGAATCATTTTACATATCTATGGAGGTAAGGTTAGTGTTATGTAAAGTCTCCTCTGTATGTTTGTACAAATGGGAGTATCCTTTGATGTGAGGATTTTTCAATATTGAGAGAATATAATTTAGCTTCAGAGTTTTGAGGACAGGGTAAATGTATGTTTGAAAATTTCATGAAAACATTGTAACACACACATACTTAGACACCAAAGAAGGCTTAGCTATATTCCTTTAGATGTGTATATCTTTTTATTAGGTATTATGAATAATCTTTACTTGTCATAATCCTTCAAAAATATCATAGTTAATATGGGATATACTCACCTATATTGTTTTTAAGCTTTTGTATTTATTTCATATTTATTGTCCTGATCCAATAATTCAGGTTTTCTTGACCACACCTACTGTCTTACCAGTCGAGCCTATTGTCGTTGGTGTAGCCGAACAAGGCTTTGTCTGTACCACTTAATTTGTCTCTGGAGGTAAGTGGGTGTTTTCCAGTGACCATGAAAACGTGCTTAACAGCAGACCCTTTCTCATAATTAATCATGTAGAGGAACAGTAGCCTTTTGGATTGGATTTCTCTTTGCTTGAAGGAACAAAATAATGGTATTACTGGACGGTAAATTGTTTGATTTCATCTAGCATATTGGTACAATGCAGATAGGGAGAGCAGTCTATGTATGACTTAATCTTTTCCAGTTTAGGATATTGAGTGAATATGTGATTTGCACAGCTTGTTATTCTTACATTTTTCTATATGTGTTTATCATTGTAGTACGTATAATTTTCTCATCATGCACTGATTTATCTGGCTGTTATGTACCATCCTTTTCATATACAAGTACTATGTGTTTGAATTCACATATGTTATGAAAAAGCTGGTATATAACAGTGAGCTTTGTGAGTTTGATGTCAGTCATCATTTCTTTGTAAAATTCCTTGAGGAAATCTTTATTAGTTCCATATTTAGAGTATACCTTGAAATTGATGTGCTTTTTATCAGTTAGATGTATCAAAGGCAAAATAAAAGATTAATTGATTACTGTATATAAAAGTAATGTTATCTTGGGTTTCACAGGATTACCTCCTGGCAACAAGCAGCGAAGACTCCAGCAAGTTACTTCCACAGTGCCCACTGTCTCTGATGGCTTAACTAGCTGTATGGTTTGTTGGAGAATGCAGAAATTGAGGACCTGCCTCCAGCCTCAACATTGTGTAGCCAGGTGAAACCCCTCCTTTCACACTCCCTTCTCTGCCTCCCCTACTCGGCCTCTTCCCAGCCCTTCCCATCATGACTTCCTTGATGGGCATTCAGTAGATTCTGCAGTCTGATTTTTCAAAAAAAATCATGTTTGTATTTTTTGTTTTAGATAATTTATTGTATAATAACCAGATACGATGATGTATGTAACACACATTGTTTGTAAAATTTATTAATATATATATGTACATACACATATATATATATAAATACATTAAAAATAGTTTGCATACAATCTGCACCATATGTACTTCCAAGATTTTATGCTAGGGTGATGAAACATCTTTCCTGTTCATCTTAGTTTAGGTGCGATAACCTCTTCAAACGAGTTGTGATGCTGTTAAAGGAAGTTCGTTGGTTGTCCGGTCACATTCCATCAATTATCTCTTCTCTCCATCTCTTAAGGTGAGATATTGTGAACTGTATCAATAAATGTGTAAATTGCTCTGTAGTCTGATTATATCCCTCATTAATCCCTCCTTGGATGTAAAAGGAGACTTCAGTATGAAGGTTCACACTGTTTGTTCAGCCTGTGCCAAAAGATAAGGCATGATAGGGCCATTGACTTATTGCAAAAATCATTTCATGTTTTATGGAGACCTGGCATACATCAACTGTGCTAATCATGTACTTGGCATTTAAGTGATAGTGCATCATAACCATCAGTTCATGTCCACCAGCTGTGAGGCTTATGCCTATTTTGTTTGTTTGTGATTGTTGGGTATTTTTTTCCATATCCATCCACAATAACCAAGCTTGTGCCGTCCTCTTATGCCAAGGAGAGTTACAATGGAGGAGGACATTGCAGCTGTGGTAGCTTTATAGAAATTAGAGCATAATTTGAAATATATTGCTGAGGAAACAGGTGAAGTGTCCAAAGGTTGAAGTGATTTAAGGAATTAGGGAAGTCCATTTTAATTGCTCCTTTCCCCAAGCCTGGAAGGCCAAGGTTAATGTCTTCTAGGTCACGTGAAGTGATTTGAAGACAAATTAAGGCCTGCCCATCCCTGATAGCATGTGAAATCAAGTAGAATGACCCAAACTTGTTCAAGTATGTCTCTATGGAGTTTTCAAAACTTACTTCATAATGACTTAGGATTTCATAGGTTTTGTGCCCGATGTAAAGCTCTACTGACTGCCACCAAGAAGGATGAATGAGGAAAATTTTGCAAGAAATACAGTGTTTTAGACCAAGAAACATGGAAAAATGTGTTGTGCAGTGACGAATTGACATTTAGTGTGACTAGAAACACAAGGGGGAGGTTGTACAGGCCACCCCACTTGGATTTACATGGGCCATAGTATACAGGAAAGACTTTAAAACACCCTCCTTTTCTTATGGTTTGGGATTGTTATAGCTTCTGTGTTGGCGATTTGTTAAAAGTAAACAGGCTGTATACTTAAATTTACTTTTTGACCATTTACCTGATTCATCTGAAAGTGCAAAGGCAAAGATATTTATACTGGATGGGGTTCCCTGCCACACTGCTTGGTCTATTATACAGTGGCTGAATGATAGTGAATTATTTGAAGGAGTGGCTAGGAAAAAGCCCCAACCTAAACCTTATTGAAAACCTGTAGTCCATTGTGAAGAAATGAGTACATGATATGAACATGTCTTCTGTACCAAAGCTTGAGGTGGCAGATATTTTTTACGTTGAAGGCTCCAGTCCACATCAAGGCTGGGCCGTAATTGAAATATAGAGAGAATTATGATATGGAAAAAGAAAAGACAAAGGAAAGTATTCATGAATCTTTGAGAAAGTGAAAGATCTGTCTTTTGAAATATGCCAGGTCATAGTTATTGGGAAAGATGTGAGAAGGTAGAGAATTACAAAGATTTGACATGTTTGGAAAGAAGCAGGTATCAAAACGGCCCACCCTTCAGTTGCTGATGGCCACATAATAATCATGTGATGCAGCAGCTTCTCAAGTATTGCATGGTCTAACTAGTGGTGGGGGCACACAAGCAGCCAGCTCTCGGGAGCAAAACCAAAGTAATACCTATAGAAGAGGGAAAGTGAACCAACATTGCAGCATAGGGCAAGGGGTTCAAGTTTTGAAGTTAACCTGGGACATTTTAAAAGTCAGACCGCTTTTGACTCAACTCTGTCGAGTAAGGATATAGAGCTAGAACCACCCCAAATGTGAGAGCAGTACTCCATACAAGGACGAATCATTCCCTTGTATAAGTGGAGCAACTGTTCAGAAGAGAAGTGTTTTTGACATCTTAACAGGACACCCAGTCTAAGCAGCTGTTGGATAGTTTTCCCCAGAATTTTGCAGACAATGTTCCTCTTGATTGCATCCAGTGGAAGGGGAATATAAAAGAATGTCTTTTTCAGCTCATGACTCAGCTTCTGGTGCAGACTATATAATTTCTGTCACTCACTGAAATGTCTGTTTCCCAATTTTGTCTTTAATTATGAGAGTTGAAAGAAATTTAAACACTGATTCTGAAGAATGTCATTTTCCTGTCCTTGCATACACCATTCCATGCATTTTTCCACTATTTATCTCCCTCCAGTGTTCTTCCTGTCTATTTGCCTATGTCATAGGAGGTCTGCCTCTCACTATTGTACACTCTCCTTGTAAACTCCTGTGCTTGCATTCTTTCCACATGCCCAAACCACCTCAAAGTATTATGTCTCACCCACCCCACAATTCATTCCCTGCCATATCTCTCATACACTACATCATTTCTTTCTTCATTCCATCTCGTCATACCACATGCTCTTCTCAAATGGCTCATTTCCACAGCTTGGATTCTTGTCCTCTGTGACTCATTTCCTGTCCATGATTTGGCTTCCATAAGACAGGGTTGGGAGGACTATGCAGTCCCTTAATCCTCTCTTCACTTCCATACTTACATCTCGTGCTCTTCATCATTATATTAAGGGACCCTATGACTCTTCTACCCTATATTGTTATTTCCTTCCATGTGACCAAACTTACCCAAGACAGCTCCCAAATACTTAAGTTCTCTCACATCTTCCAGTCTTTCTCCCCCTGTATCCAAATCACAGTTTAGCACACTTTCTCCTTTCACTTCATATGGTTTTAGAAAATCTATACTTTCACTCTGTTTCCTTTCAAACACCATTTCTTTACTTTTACGTGCATTTACCTTTCATCACCTATGCTTACACACATCATAAAACACACTTACAGACTTCTGCAACTCCTCTTCTCTCTCAGCAAACAATACGGTATCATCCACAATCAGGCTTGCCACTCGCCAGTATATCTCTGCCACAATCCATCACTTCATCATATTTCCTTAGTTTTGCTTTCAGCTCTTTTATCACTCTAACCATATATATATTAAAAGCCATAGTGACATTACACAGCCTTGACTCTTACCCACATGTTTACTAAAATTTTCACTGAACTCTCCATCCACTCTTATATATGCATTTGCCTTTCTCTAGAAGGCTTTTACGCCATCCAACAGTTGTCCCCATATCCCATATGTCCTTAACACATCAGTTAAAGCATTCCACTCTTAACTCTTGGCATATGCTTTCTCCAAATTCATAAAAGCTGCATAAAACTTTTTACCTTTCATTAATTACTTTTCCATGGTCATCTTTACCACAAAAATGTGATCCTGACATCCTTTCCTTTCCTAAAATCCCCTTGCTCCTCACTTAGTCTCTATTCATTCACTTCCATCGCTTTTAATTAACATTTTTGTATACGCTTTTCCTGATATACTTAACAGACTTATTCCCCTATAATTGCTACATACATCCGTAGCACCTTTTCCTTTGAATAAAGGAACAATAATACCTTACAGCCAATCCTCAGGCACAACCTTGTTTTAATCCTAAATTACAACTCAAGTGCATTCACTTTATCACACTTTCTCCTCCATACCCCAGCATTTCAGCTGTAATCCCACCCATTATAAGTGCCTTTCCAAGTAGAGGATCTATGGATTATGTCTTTGCATTAAAGACTGAAACACAAATAAGTAAGTAAGTAAGTTTTTATTAGTCAAATTGTAATAGAAGATATATTACAAAATGAAATTCTTCTTGGCTTTGAGAGCTCCCTAGTGTTTCTACATTAAAAGAATAATAAAATCAATAAAGCAATAAAATATTAAAGGAAACACTTTAATATTTTACTTTCCTATTGTGATGACAAATGATTGAAAAGGAGGATGCTTTTAGGTACAAAAGACTTTCTGTATCTATCAGTATGCTGCATGAGCAAAGCTAACCTCCTTCCTGATTTTAAATATGTGTAACAATTGTATAGCGGATGGGTTACATCTTTCATATGCGAGCATAATGCACAAGCGTATGTCTATAAATGCGTGCAAGTGCATGCATGGACACGTGCCCTTGCATACGTATATGCGTGCATGCATGCGTACATGTGCACGTGCATGCATGCATACGTGTGCATGTGCATGCATGCATACGTGTGCACGTGCATGCATGCATGCGTGTGCACATGCATGCATGCGTACTCATGCACATGCATGCATGTGTATGTGCACGTGCATGCATGCATGCATACATGTGCATGCGTGTATACATGTGTGCACGTGCGTGAGGGAAGGGAGAGAAACAAGAACAAACTTCTTATACCAAGAGTGGCAATTACTGCGCTATACCTCTACATTGTCTTTATCCCTTGCTACTTTTAAATTAATTAGAAGATATTTTACTACATACAGTGCACTAATACATCCACTACAATCTATGCTACAATACAAATGCAGTATCAATGAAACTAACGAAACATGCACATCATATCTACATTGACAAACCATAGTAGTCAGTCAAGTCAGTCCGTCAAACAGCTGCTTGTTTCTGCCAGATTCACACACGCATTACCAGGCACTAAACATCCTCAGAAGCACATATACCAAAAGAGAATATCTAATTACCTCTAAGAAGAAGAAGCCAAGCCGGGAGTTCTCGTCCTCTTTGAAGGCTCAAGCTAGGGGTCTAAAATGTATGTGAATGTAATCAAGATGAGGAAATGAAGGATGAAGAATTTGAGCAAAGAAACCTGGATGCTCTTACTGAGTGAAACAAAGCTCAAGGGTAAAGAGGAAGAATGGTTTGGAAATGTCCTGCAGTAAATTCAGGGGATGGCGAGTGAACAAGATCTAAAGCAGTAGCAGCATTACTTCTGAGGAAGTTGTGGAACCATTTGAAAGAATAAGAAATTGTTCTAGAATGATGTGGGTAAAAATGATAACAAGAGGGTTTATTATTGCTCATGCACCTGGCAACATGAGTTTAGAAGTGCGTGTTAAAGAAACTGATCAAATGTGAATAAAAGCAAGGTTATTAGGTTTGACGGAGTTGAGAGACAGGTTAGCTGGGCTGTGAATTTCAATGATGAAAAAATTGAAGGTGAAGAATGGACATGGCAGCAAATAGAAACGTGGAAATGAAGTGAATCATAGGGTGGGTGAGGGTGTGAAGGTTCTGGGAGTGTTGAAGAATGTGTGGAAAGAGAGATCATCATCTAGGAGGGCAACAATGATTGAAGAATTGTAAGCTCCAGCAATGTTATATGGACGAGAGTCATGGGTTATAAATAAGAATGTGCAGAGAGTGGTGGATGTGATGGAAATGGAATGATTTGTAAGCACAAATGTGGTGCGGGGTGGTTTGATTGAGCAAGTAATGAAAGGGTAAGAGAAACGTGATAAAAAGTGTGGTTGAGAGAGCTGAAGAAGGTGTGCTAAAATGGTTTGGATGTATGGAAAGAATGAGTGAGGAAAGGCTGGCAATGAGGATATATTAGCCAGAGGTGTATGGAACAAAGAGAATGGGGAGACCAAGTCGGAGATGGAAGGATGGAGTGAAAAGATTTTGAGCAATCAAGGCCTGAACATTCAAGAGGGTTAAAAGTGTGTACAGGACATAGTGAATTGGAACTATGTGGTATACTGGGGTCAACCTGCTGTCATTGGATTGAACCATGGCATGTTTGAGCAAGTAATGAAAGGGTAAGAGAACCGTGATCAAAAGTGTGGTTGTGAGAGCAGAAGAGGGTGTGCTAAAATGGTTTGGATATATGGATAGAATGAGAGGAAAAGTTGACTAGGATAGATGGACCAGAGGTGGATGGAATGGGGAGACCAAGCTGAAGATGGAAGGATGGAGTGAAAAGATTTTGAGCAATCAAGGCCTGAACATTCATGAGGGTTAAACGTGTGTACAAGATAGAGTGAACTGGAACTGTGTGGTTTACTGGGGTCAATCTGCTGACAGTGGATTGAACCAGGGCATGACTGAGCAAGTAATGAAAGGGTAAGAGAGTAGTGATGATAAGAAGTGGTTGAGTGAGCTGAAGAGGGTATGCTAAAATGGTATGAATATATGGAGAGAACAAGAGGAAAGGTTGACAACGATGATATATGGGCCAGAGGTGGATGGAACAAGGAGAATGGGGAGACCAAGCTGGAGATGGAAGGATGGAGTGAAAAGATTTTGAGCAATCAAGACCTGAACATTCATGAGAGTTAAATACGTATGTACAAGATAGAGTGAACTGGAACTATGTGGTTTACTGGGGTCAACCTGCTGTCAATGGATTGAACCAGGGCATGTGCAGCAACTGGGGTAAACCACGAAAAGGTCTGTGGGGCCTGGTTGTGGACAAGGACCTGTTTCAGTGCATTACACTGATAGCTAAAGAATGGATGTAAGTGGAAGTGGCCTTTCTTCATCCGTTCCTGATGCTACCTCGTTAATGTGAGAAACGGCAATCAAGGATAAAAGAAAACGACAGTTTAAAATTTCAAGTGGGCAGTCCTTCTGACTCCATCTGTCCTTCTGCTCTAGTAAGATGAAAGTAAATGCTCTCGTATTTACTGAAGGCATATGATACGGTGGATAGAGATGGTTTATGGAAGGTCTTAAGAGTAAATGGTGTGGGAGGCAAGTTGCTAGAAGCAGTGAAAAGTTTTTACCAAGGATGTAAGGCATGTGTACAAGTAGGAAGAGAGGAAAGTAACTGGTTCCCAGTAAATGTTAGTTTGTGGCAGAGGTGCGTGATGTTTCCATGGTTGTTTAATTTGTTTATGGATGAGATGGTTAGGGAATGCAAGAGTTTTGGAGAGAGGGGCAAGTATGCAGTCTGTTGTGGATGAGAGAGCATGGGAAGCAAGTCAGTTGTTGTTCACAGATGATAAGGTGATGGTGGCTGATTCAGGTGAGAAACTGCAGAAGTTAGTGACTGAGTTTGGTAAAGAGTGTGAAAGAAGAAAGTTGAGAGTAAACGTGAATAAGAGCAAGGTTATTAGGTTCAGTAGGGTTGAGGGACAAGTTAATTGGGAGGTAAATTTGATGGGGAAAAACTAGAGGAAGTGAATTGTTTTAGATATCTGGGAGTGGACTTAGCAGTGAATGGAACCATGGAAGCAGAAGTGAGTCACAAGGTGGGGGAGGGAACAAAGGTTCTAGGAGCATTGAAAAATGTGTGGAAGGTGAGAATGTTATCCCGGAGAGCAAAAATGAGTTATGTTTGGAACAGTGGTTCCAACAATGTTATATGGTTGCGAGGCATGGGCTATAGATATGGTTGTGCAGAGGAGGATGGATGTGTTGGAAATGAAATGCATGACGGCAATATGTGGTTTGATCGAGTAAGTAATGAAAGGGCAAGAGAGATGTGTGGTAATAAAGAGTGTGTTATTGAGAGAGCAGAAGAGGGTGTGTTGAAATGATTTGGACACATGAAGAGAATGAGTGAGGAAAGATTGACAAAGAGGATATATGTGTTAGAGGTGGAGGGAAGAAGGAAAAGCAGGAGACCAAACTGGAGGTGGAAGGATGGCTTGAAGGAGATTTTGGGTGACTGGGGCCTGAACATACAGGAGAGTGAAAAGCATGCAAGGAACAGAGTGAATTGGAACAATGCTATTTCGTGTATGGTGGCGTGGCGACAGGAAATGGATGAAGGCGGCAAGTATGGTTATGTACATGTGTACATATGTATATATCTGTGTACTCATAGGAATATATGTTTATGTAGATGTTGAAATGTATATGTGCGTGTGTGTGTGTTTATGTACATGCATGTGTATGTGGGTGGGTTGGGCCATTCCTCATCTGTTTCCTTGCGCTACCTCGCTAACGCGGGACACAGCAATTAAGTATAATAAATATATATTTACTGAAGTACCTAATCTCATGCCTTCAAAGCCATTTTCTAATGAATACCTTATGTTCAATAAAGACACTCAAATTTTGCCATTAACATTGGTCTTCCTTAAAACAATTTTCAATTTACATGAACTAATTACAAAAACTCGTACTTGTTATATCCATAGCAGTTCTGACAATGCCAGAAGAAAATTTTTTTGCAAATTGCTTGTGTGCCACACAGTGTACCTGAAAGTCAATGCTGAATATTGATTTCTACAACTGAGCAACAGTCAGCAAATTAAATATTCAACAAAGTTCAAAAATGTTTTCTTCTATAATTCAATTAACTTAAAAGTCTTTATTATATAAACAATTTTTTTATCTTTATGTGCAAGAAAATGCACTCCAAGTTCTGTAAAGTATGTTTTAACATGAGCCCTGCCGGACCATATTTATGAAAATCTTCATTGCATTTGCAACTATGATTTAAGAATTATCTTTTAATGAACTTCCACGCAAGTAAAAATTTTCATTCCTGCTGGACTCATTCTATAGATTCACCACTAAATCAAGTATTTGGAAGTGGTAAATAAACTAAACTTGCAGTTATATACAGGCATATTTCTATTATCAACTAAGTTCTCATGAGTCTACTATGACCATGTAAAGTATGTTCAAACATAAGCCCAGCTGGACCAAATCTATGAGTCTCTTCAGTGCATTTACAACTATGAATCAAAAATTATCTTTAAATGAACTTTCATGCAAGTAAAAATTTGATTCCTCCTAGACTCGTTATATAAGAATGATTCATCCCTAAATCTTTAAGTATTTGGAAGACTGGAAAATAAACTAAACTTGCACTGTTATATACAAACATACTTCTATTATCAATGAAGTTCTGTTGAGTCTGCAGTGGTCTTGTGCTCCTTGCTGCTGCTGCTGCTTCATATGCACCAAGGCCATTCCACATTCACCCAGAAGACACCTAGAAAATGTCTACAATAACAACTTAATAAACCTAAGCAGGTGCAAGGAGCACTGCTACTGCTATTTAGTTACAACTTGTGTACAATACTGCACCTATCATTTGTTGCCATACATAACATGTACTCCACCTAGTGCTGTTATTCTTACATTAACATGTACAGCAGCATGAGCTTGCTACATCATCTCTTACCTAATCGCCAAATATTTTCATTGTTTCAGATGCTAAAAGCTACCAAAACTAAGCCCTCTCACAAATATAATCAAAATCAATCAGTCTGGCATTGATAAGTGCACACATATAGAAAACACAGCCTCAGTGGTACAAACACTAAAAAACAAAATCAAAAGTTCATACTTATCTAACTGCCTAGATTGTGGTTTTCCAAGTCTTCAAGCAGCCTCACCTACATGTGGACTGCAGGGATTATGTTCATAAACATACAATCTCTCCTTGTCACACACTTAGCTCACACATCTCATTCTTTGCAACTCTATTTTCCTGTGGTAAGTGCTTTGAGCTATCTCTGCCTTTTGGCAAAATGGTAGGATCAACAGATATTAGTAATCGTTATGAACATTATGTAGTAGGAGATTGAAACATTAAACAGAAGCAGCAGGTTGGAAAATTAAGCAGGAATATCAAGCAGACACATTAAGCAGTAGTAGTTGATAGGAACATTAAGCAGGAGCCTCAGAAGACACAACTAGTTTCCCTCTACCAATTGCCTGTTAAGGGTCAGGCAACAAATGCTAAGAAGCAGCACTGGATTCATCAGTTATGAAAAGTTGAACTATGAATGGTGGTACTTAGCTTTGTTTATGCTGTACAGTAAATGGTCCAACACTATGTTAATTTCTTTCAAATTTACATTTTCATTTCCTTTATATATCTTTATGATACAGCTATTTGTAATCTTAGTTGATATATAGTAATAAAGAAGAAAATACTATCCATTTAAACTCATTACTCTGATGTGGTTTAGGCTTGTAGAAAGAGCGAAAGACGGGGAGTTTACAAGGAAAGTATGATTAGGGGGGGTTGGTGTGAGAAAGATCACCTGTGACCTTAAGAAATAGATTGGAGGAGTACTGGAGGGAAAAAAATGAGGTAATGTGTGAAATGGTGTATGTGGGAAGCATGTAAGGGAAGAGCAAGTGGAAACTTTTGCCATGGCCATCCCCTTGTAGAGTTTTGAGGGGAATGGTAGAGAGACATATCTATAGGAACATGAATCTGGAAATCTGTCTACTTGCCAACATCCTAAAATTTCTTCAAAAAAAGTTACAAGTGAGAAATACCATGAGATTGAGTGTCAAACAGTAAAGGCAAGAGTAAACGAAGCTTGGGGAGTGAGAGAACTGGGAGGTATCTAAGGGAGCAGTGTTGGAATGTGCAAGCCCAAGGTGGGAGATGGGTAGGTGAGAAAGAGTAACAAGTGGCGAGATGAAGTAAAGTTGCGAGTGAAAGTGAAAAGGGAAGTATATGGTAAATACTTACAAGGAAGGAGTACAAACGATTGAGAGATGTATCAGAGAAAGAGGTCAAAGAGTAGGTGAAAGGGTTGCAGATAAACAAGGGCAGGGGTGAGCATTATCAGTAAACTTCAGGGTGAATAAGAGTTTTTGGAAGCTCAAATGGTGTGAGGAAAACAAATGAGAACTTCAGTCAAGGGGAAAATGAAGTGATGACAGGTAGCGATGAGGTGAGGAGATGGAATGAGTATTTTGAAAGATGGTTAAATGTCGTCGATGAAAGGGCGGCTTATGTAAGGAGTTCAGGTCAAGGAAGTATGCATGTGTGAAAGTCATGGAAAGGAGTCTGGTGAAACTAGTATGCAAAAGCTGTGCATAAGAGGAAATATGGCTAGTCATCTGGAAAGGATGATATTGCAGTTGAATTTCTTACAGGGGTTGGCTGTTATAATTTAGTTACTTAGGATGCTTGATGCTGCCTCGCTGATGTGGGAAATGGCGAATAGTATGAAAAAAAGAAAAAAAAGAAACACATATATCCATATAGGTGTTATTTGGACTTGTCTGCATGAGGTTATATTATAAGTAAAAAGTCACCTTTGGGGAGACTATATTATCATCAGTTGGAAGAGAATGCAGTCCCAGTAAAGAACTTCAAATGAATCCATCTTTTCCTTGCAGCCGAGTGTAGTACAGCTCTAGTGCTGCAGAAGCTCCTTGATAGGGAGTCATGAGGTTATATGATGATATATGAGAATATATTTATATACCACACACACACATACACACATTGTTACTGAATTCTGCTTGTATGTGTTTACAGTTCAAGCAGGAAGTCATCTTTGATAGGGCTGCATCATTGTCAGCAGAAGAAAAAAGTACATTCTTGTAAAGGACCGTATCACTTTTAATGAGACCACCTTGTATAGTATTGATTGCAGCCTTTATACAGAAGTAGCACCATGAAAGGGGTCCTGAGGTTGTGATAATTGATAATAATGATTATGATAATGATGTAAGAGTAATAATGACTACTATTATTTTATTGCTATTGTTATTATTATTATTTATCATTATTATTATTATTATTATTATTAGGCTCCAGAAGGTTTATGCTACAGCAGGAAAATTATTTATTCTTTTGGAGCAAAAAGGTGCTAAACAAGATTATTCCTTTCCCTCCTTTGGCAATGATGCAGGCCCACCAAAGGTGTCTCCTTGCATGTGGTGTAACCACTGGCAAGTGGAATCCAATAATTCCTTAATGATTGTATATATATATATATATATATATATATATATATATATATATATATATATATATATTTATCCCTGGGGATAGGGGAGAAAGAATACTTCCCACGTATTCCCTGCGTGATGAGAAGGCGACTAAAAGGGGAGGGAGCGGGGGGCTGGAAATCCTCCCCTCTCGTTTTTTTTTTTTTTTCCAAAAGAAGGAACAGAGAATTCGGCCAGGTGAGGGTATTCCCTCAAAGGCCCAGTCCTCTGTTCTTAACGCTACCTCGCTAATGCGGGAAATGGCGAATAGTTTGAAAGAAAAGAAAAGATATATATATATATATGTATATAGGGAGCGTGGGGCTGGAAATCATCCCCTCTCGTTTTTTTTTCATTTTCTAAAAGAAGGAACAGAGGGGGCCAGGTGAAGATATTCCAAAAAAGGCCCAGTCCTCTGTTCTTAACGCTACCTCGCTAACGTGGGAAATGGCAAATAGTTTAAAAAAAGAAAGAAGGATATTCAATGTATGTATGGATCACGAGGAAGACCTGAGGATTGGTGGAATGCATGTATAATGCCACCTTACAAGAGCAAGGGGACAAAGGTAGAGTTTCCAAAATTCAGAGGTACAAGAAGTTTGTCAATTGTACTTGGTTATTTGTATGGGAGTGGTGATTGAGAACGTGAAGGCAAGTACAGAGCAGCAGAGGAAGGAGGAACAATTTGATATCATAAGAGGCAGGGGATGGATGGATCTGGAGTTTGCTTTAAAGGATGTGTGTGAGAAACAATTGGAGAAATGAAAATTTGTATATGGCATTTATGGATCTGGGGAAATAATATGATGGGGCTAATGGAGATGCCTTGCATAAGTTCTTACAAATATGTCTAGGAAAGTTGCAGTAAGCACTGAAAGGTTTTAATGAAGATTGTAAGGCATGTGTAAGAGTAGGGAGAGAGGAAAGAATTGTTCCAGTTGAAGGATGGTCTATGCCAGGAGTCTATTATCTTACGGAATGTTATCGTGGCAATTAAATTCACCTAAGGATGAAGTACAGGGAGGTAAATGCAAGGGTCTTTGAGAGATGGACATGTATGCAGTCTGTAGCAGGTGAGGACCTGGGAAGCAAGTCATGTGTCTGCTGAAGAAAAAGCACCTGTTGAAGATTGCAATTTGAAACTGTACTAGTTGTTAACATTGTTCAGAAGTATTTCTTAAATGAGAAAGCTGGGAGTAAATGTGAATAAAATTAAAGTTATTAGGTTTAGCTGGGTAAGCAGGAAAGAATGTTGGGGTGTGAATTTGAATGGAGAAAGTTTGGAGTGAAGTATTTTAGATACCTGGGAGTGGACATGGTAACAAATCAAACCATGGAAACAAACAAGTCAAAGGGCAAGTGATTAAGGTAGGTGATGAGGTGAAGGTTCTGGGAGCACTCACAAATGTATGGTAAAAAAGGTAAACATATGTGAGGGTAAAAATAGGCATGTTTAAAGGTACAGTGGCCCAGCGATGCTGTATGAAAGCAAGGCATGGGCTATAGATAAGGATGAGTGGAAATGACACGTGAGGAAAATACATGGTGCTATAAGGTGTGGTTTGATCGAGTAATAAAATTATTAGAAGAGAGTATACTGAAAAAATGAATATGGAGGGAATGACAGGATGTGTGTAGGAATTGTAGGGGAAAAGGATAAGGGAAAGACCAAACGAGATGGAAAGATGGGGTGAAACAGATTTTGAGTGGTCAAGGCCTGAACATACAGGAGGATAAAAGGTGTGCATTGAACAGAGTGAATTGGAATATGGAATACACTCAGTCTCCAGCTGTCATGTGCAAAGCACCGAAACCACAGCTCCCTTTCCACATCCAGGCCCAAAAGAACTTTTCATGGTTTACCCCAGATGCCTCACATACCCTGGTTCAATCCATTGACAGCACCTAGACCCTGGTATACCACATCGTTCCAATTCACTCTATTCCTTGCATGCCCTTCACCCTCCTGTATGTTCAGGCCCTGATTGCTCAAAATCTTTTTTACTCCATCCTTCCAACTCCAATTTGGTCTCCCACTTCTCCTCGTTCCCTCCACCTGACACATGTATCCTCTTTGTCAATCTTTCCCCAATCATTCTCTCCATGCGACCAAACCATTTCAATACACCCTCTTCTGCTCTTTCAACCACACTTTTTATTACCACACATCTCTCTTACCCTTTCATTACTCACTCGATCAAACCACCTCACACCACCTCTCCAAGGTACAAGTAATTATTAGGAAAATATATGGCGGTATGGTAAAAGAGAACTTATTTCAGAGCAGCCATTCCTGTCAATTATAAACAACAGCAGGGATTTCAGTTTTCTTGAACAATGCCTTCTCACTACATCACACAAAAGGCCTGTAAAAAAATAATCAATGAGAGGTTGACAGAGGATAGATGTGTCTGAAGTGGAGGGGACAAGAAAGGAGATGGAAGGATGGGTTAAAAATTATTCTGAATGATCAGGGCCTGAATATGCACAAAGGTGAAAGGTGTGCATAGAACAGTAATTTGTAATATGGGTTGATGTGCAATTAAGAGGCTGAATCAGAACATGAAGCTGCTGGAGGAAACCTTGGAAAGGTCTGTGGGGCCTGGCTTTGGATAGGGGGCTGCAGTTTTGGTGCATTTTATGCAAAAGCTAAAGAATATACATGTATGCAAGTGAATGTGGCCTCTCTTAGTTTGTTCCCAATGCTGACTCACTAACGCGGGACACAGCAAACGTTAAGAAAAAAAAGCTGTTAGTTTATTCCTTGTTGTACTGCCTAAATTTAATAACACATACTGACCATTTAAAAGAACAGTCATGTACACAAGATACATCGAGCAAATCTACCAATTTTCAGAATTAACAAATGCTCTGGTACATAATTCAGAAACTTCCATTATTAGCATATGCTTTCATGTTTATCATAATACAACTATGCCTCTCAGATCTTTAAATCTTACTTGCTGCTGATCAGAAAAACATAAAACCATCCCTCTCCAAGGTTTTTTTTATTGTTATATTTTGTTGCTGTCTCCCATGTTAGCAAAGTAGCGCAAGGAAACAGACGAATTCGTGCACATCACTGTGTGTTGATGTCTCCCTGTCATTCTCCTCCCCAAGTATTCCAATTTCATTTGGCAGTGCAGTGCTGCTTTCAAGCTTGGTTGTTACAGGAAGGTCATATTGATCTATGCTACTTAAGCCAAAGCCAATGCCAGAGGTAATGATAATCTCAGGAGGAACTGTAAGTACAGAACTGGCAGCTCCATCATCCACTGCTGCACTGTCACTCAAAATAAGCCAGTGGATGCCATCACCAAGATCCTGGATACTTTCTAGATTGGTGTTAGAGAAGGTGTCAGGG
This sequence comes from Panulirus ornatus, assembly GCF_036320965.1. Lineage (NCBI taxonomy): Eukaryota > Metazoa > Arthropoda > Malacostraca > Decapoda > Palinuridae > Panulirus > Panulirus ornatus. The sequence goes on from NC_092278.1 coordinate 40,217,460, forward strand.
TCATTTCCTTCCACTGGATCATGTGTCAATCTACTGCCTGATTCAAGATTTACCACTTCTTCAGGCTCAATGTGACTCATGAGCAAATCCTCCCCATGCTCATCATCACTTCCTTCATCCTCAGCATTTAGTGGATGAGGTGTAACAATACTCTGGTTTCCAATCTTCACTGTAGCTTCCTCACCAACCATATGATCCTCAGAGTGGTCCATGATAACCAGATTCCCATGCACCTGCACTCTCTCAGGGTCCACCACAGTAAGCTTGGCTAGGGCATTTCCAGTGTCCAAGCTGCTGGTGGGATCCAAGCCACTGGCAAGATACGTGCTGTTTGTTATATCCAAGGCACTAGTCATACCTGAAGTATTTGTATGGTTTGAAGCACCGTTTGAAGCGCTAACAAGAAACAAGTCACCTGTCAAATTTACTCCACTTGTTATGGACTCTTCATCTGTATCCATATCTGTGGTTGGAGGATTACCATCTTCAGTTGGTACCACTTTTTTTGTGCCATTATTCCCCATTTCTGCCTCTGGTATCTTACTGTCCTCTCCTGAATTTTTATCTAACATGATATTCAGGCCCCCATCTCCATAATGCTCATTATCATAATCATAGTCTATGTCCATTTCAGGTGGAAGCTGATAATCATTCACCAAATAGTTTGTAAGGAACTGGTCTTTCATTTTTTCTATCATCAAATCCACATCATCCACATTTCCTTCAGAGTCTGCTTGATCAACTATTACAGAGGTGTGCTTCAGCCCTAAAATGCCTCCATTGCTTGAAGTTGTTGGGCTCTCATTAGTTGTTGACTCCTCATCAAAAGTTGCCTGGCCCTTGTTTAAGGAAGTTGTCAGGTCCTCAGATAAAGCTGCTGCTGCAGATCCCTTGTCCAAGGAAGCTATTACTGGGTACTTGATAAAGGATGGTTCAGTCAAGCTTTCAGTAGAAGCCACTGTCAGGTCCTCACCTAAGGCATCTACTGTCGAGGTTTCAACAATGGAAACTGTTGTCAGGTCCTCAGTTAAGGAAGCTGATGTTGAACCTTCATCATAGAAGGTTGATGTAAGACCCTCATCTGAGAAAGCTGCTGTTAAACCTTCATCAGAGGATGCTACTGTCAGGCCCTCAACTGAGGAAGCAGTTACCAAGCCCATGTCTGAGGAACCTGTTGCTGGACTTTTATTGTATGAAGCTTCAGCTAGGTCCTCACCAGATCCTGCTGCTAGACCCTCCTTAGCTGGGCTTGTTGCTAGACTCTCAATTGAAGGAGCAGTTGTTGGGCCCTCGTCAAGAGAAATTGGTACTGGGACCCCCTTGTCAAGAGAAGCCGTTGTTGGGTCCTTGTCAGAAGCCACTGTTGAGCCGTCAGAAACTATTACAAAGTTCTTATCAGGAGCCGTTGCCAAGTCATCAGGAGAAACAGTAGTTGAACCCTCTTCAAATGTTGCTGCTAACCCCTCTTCAGAAGTTACTGCTGGGCCCTCTTCAGGAGAAGCTGTTGTTATGCCAACATTGGAAACTATTACTGGGCCGTCATCAGAAATTGCTGCAAAGCCCTCATAAGGAGAAGCTGCTGTCAGGCTGTCATTAGGGGAAACTGCTGCAAGGCCTTCATCAATAGTTACTGCCAGGCTTTCATTAGAAGAAGCTGCTGTCAGACCCTCATCAGTGGAAGTTATTGCCATGTCCTCATCAGGAAAAGCTGTTGCCAAGCTGTCATCAAGTAAGATTGTTGCTAGATCTTCATCAGAAAAGACTGTTGCCAGGTCCTCATCAGGAAAAGCTGTTGCCAGGTCCTTACTAGGAAAAATTGTTGTTAGGTCCTTAATGGGAAAAGCTGTTGCCTGGTCCTCATTGTGGAAAACTGTTGCCAGGTCCATATCAGGAACAGATGTTGCCAGGTCATCATCAGGAGTAACAGTTGCTGAACCCTCATCAGAAGCTGCTGGGATCTCGTCATGGGTTATCAGACCCTTGTTGTCAGAAGCTGCTAGGCTTTCTTCAGAAGTGGTTGGGTCCTCATGGAAAGCTGTTTCCGAGCCTTCATCAAAAATTGCAAGCCCTTCATTAGAAATCCCTGGATTCACATCGGTTACTGAACTTTCATTACTGGGAAAAGTTATTTATTACTGACGGGTATTTGAGTGGCATATCTCATACTTAACAGATTTGGAGTGAAATATAACTGTTCAGAACTTGAGAAAGAGAAAAGCTCAACAGAAGGCAATCCTGGTCCTAGAATTTCATGAGATTAATATGAAACTTTCCTTTTTCTAGATCCATCTCGTGCAATGAAAAAGAACAACTTACCGTACTTCGTCTTCCTGCAAAGGATGGGAACCCCCAGCCAGTTACTATCATTGAAGTTGGTGCAGGCTCTGGTGTTTGTCCCAAAAATCTTTGTGAGTTACTTGTTCACAAGTATTCTGTACAAAATGTGGGAAAGGGATGATTTATTACGTGTATGTAAGGAATATTAGGTTTTTATCTATCTGTATCTCTGATGCCCGTTCCCATCGGGGACTCCCAATAAGGAGAGTCAAAAGTCTCCACGTATCCCTGTCCTTACAAGCCTCCCTCACATACACCATTCCATGCTTTATTCCACCATTTTTCTCTCTCCAGTACTCTTCTACTCTATTTGTCCATGTCACAGATAGTCTTCCTCTCACACTAACCTCTGTAATTGTACTATCAAACACTCTCCTTGTAAACTTGAATTGCATTCTTTTCACATGCCCAAACCACCTCAAATGATTATGTTTCACTGACTCTACCACTTTGCAGTTCATTCCCTTTACATTCCTTGCCATACCACATCTTTCATGTACCACATTTCTTTCTTCGTTCCATCTAGTCAAACTACATGCTCCTCTCAAATAGCTCATTTCTGCAGCCTGGATTCTTGCCCTCTTTGACTTATTCCATGTCCATGTTTCGCATGCATAGGTCTGGGTTGAGAGGACTATGGAGTTCTTTTTTAGTTTTAGCCCCTATGTTCTGCTCTTCAGGCTCTGAAAATAAAACATATTTTTTTTTTATCCTGTTGAGTAGTAAGTATAAGGAGCTCCAGTCTGTGATTCCACCAAAGTATTTTAGGCATATACACACTATTTCCATATTTATGTAGTAGATTCCTCATGTAACCACTCTCCTGCTCTTGTAAATGTTATTGATTTTACATATATTAACCAAATATGGAAATGTAGCATCATAGTACGTAGCCCAAACATCTTAAAGCAGGTGATTTGTACAGTATGTCCTCACGGCCACACCAAACATAAAAACATTGACATTACTCTCCAAGACCTCACTTTACCCAGAAGCTTACTTTGTAGTCTCAGCATTACAGCCTTCACCTTTACAAGGTTGTCACCATCCACCCATTCTGAGTTATCATTTCACTCCGAAGAGCTGAATAGAATTTCAGCCGAAGATTACTATTTTATCTTTCATTGGGATTGTTTATTAGGTACCAGTTTGTTTGCACCAAATAATTTCACCATTACTAAGTTCTCTCATGAGGAATAACCTTATCAGCATTCATATGATTATCCTTCGTTTCAAAATTTCATGTGTTGGCAGGTGTTGGTTGGATAACCCAGTAGTTTCCAGTCCAATACAGTTATTTTGCTCTTAAAACCACGAAAATACCCTGTAGATGTGCTTCAATGGCCAGCACTGAATGTGAGCATTATGCATGTCTGTTTGATTGTTTCTTTTATGTGGTAATGTTTGTTGTACACATTATATCATCTCTTATGGGCTATAAAGAGTTCAGGGGTTTGTGACAAATTGTCTCACCTCTATATATTTTACTAAATAGTAAGAAATGCTTGGATTTTTAGAATGATCCTACCATGGTGGCTTCATTCAGACCAGAATTGACTATGCAAACCAGTAAGTTTCTTCAAGAAGACCAAAGAGGAGAAGCCATAAAACTTGCATAAATTGTGCATATAAGCACATTGAAAACAATTACCAATATTAGGAGAAGAAAGATCATGAGAGGCAAGTGTTTTGGGAGCAGCTGAATGAGTGTGTTAGTGGTTTTGATGCACAAGACCAGGTTTTAGTGATGGGTGATTTGAATGCAAAGGTGAGTAATATGGCAGTTGAGGGAATAACTGGTATACATGGAGTGTTCAGTGTTGTAAATGGAAATGGTGAAGAGCTTGTAGATTTATGTGCTGAAAAAGGACTGGTGATTGGGAATACCTGGTTTAAAAAGCGAGATATACATAAGTATACGTATGTAAGTAAATAAAGTGCGTAAGACAAGGGAGCAAATGGGAACTTCAGTGAAGGACGCAAATGGGGAGGTGATAACAAGTAGTGGTGATGTGAGAAGGAGATGGAGTGAGTATTTTGAAGGTTTGTTGAATGTGTTTGATGAGAGAGTGGCAGATATAGGGTGTTTTGGTCGAGGTGGTGTGCAAAGTGAGAGGGTTAGGGAAAATGATTTGGTAAACAGAGAAGAGGTAGTGAAAGCTTTGCGGAAGATGAAAGCCGGCAAGGCAGCAGGTTTGGATGGTATTGCAGTGGAATTTATTAAAAAAGGGGGTGACTGTATTGTTGACTGGTTGGTAAGGTTATTTAATGTATGTATGACTCATGGTGAGGTGCCTGAGGATTGGCGGAATGCGTGCATAGTGCCATTGTACAAAGGAAAGGGGATAAGAGTGAGTGCTCAAATTACAGAGGTATAAGTTTGTTGAGTATTCCTGGTAAATTATATGGGAGGGTATTGATTGAGAGGGTGAAGGCATGTACAGAGCATCAGATTGGGGAAGAGCAGTGTGGTTTCAGAAGTGGTAGAGGATGTGTGGATCAGGTGTTTGCTTTGAAGAATGTATGTGAGAAATACTTAGAAAAGCAAATGGATTTGTATGTAGCATTTATGGATCTGGAGAAGGCATATGATAGAGTTGATAGAGATGCTCTGTGGAAGGTATTAAGAATATATGGTGTGCGAGGAAAGTTGTTAGAGGCAGTGAAAAGTTTTTATCGAGGATGTAAGGCATGTGTACGTGTAGGAAGAGAGGAAAGTGATTGGTTCTCAGTGAATGTAGGTTTGCGGCAGGGGTGTGTGATGTCTCTGTGGTTGTTTAATTTGTTTATGGATGGGGTTGTTAGGGAGGTGAATGCAAGAGTTTTGGAAAGAGGGGCAAGTATGAAGTCTGTTGGGGATGAGAGAGCTTGGGAAGTGAGTCAGTTGTTGTTCGCTGATGATACAGCGCTGGTGGCTGATTCATGTGAGAAACTGCAGAAGCTGGTGACTGAGTTTGGTAAAGTGTGTGAAAGAAGAAAGTTAAGAGTAAATGTGAATAAGAGCAAGGTTATTAGGTACAGTAGGGTTGAGGGTCAATTCAATTGGGAGGTGAGTTTGAATGGAGAAAAACTGGAGGAAGTGAAGTGTTTTATATATCTGGGAGTGGATCTGGCAGCGGATGGAACCATGGAAGCGGAAGTGGATCATAGGGTGGGGGAGGGGGCGAAAATTCTGGGAGCCTTGAAGAATGTGTGGAAGTCGAGAACATTATCTCGGAAAGCAAAAATGGGTATGTTTGAAGGAATAGTGGTTCCAACAATGTTGTATGGTTGCGAGGCGTGGACTATGGATAGAGTTGTGCGCAGGAGGATGGATGTGCTGGAAATGAGATGTTTGACAATGTGTGGTGTGAGGTGGTTTGATCGAGTAAGTAACGTAAGGGTAAGAGAGATGTGTGGAAATAAAAAGAGCGTGGTTGAGAGAGCAGAAGAGGGTGTTTTGAAATGGTTTGGTCACATGGAGAGAATGAGTGAGGAAAGATTGACCAAGAGGATATATGTGTCGGAGGTGGAGGGAACGAGGAGAATTGGGAGACCAAATTGGAGGTGGAAAGATGGAGTGAAAAAGATTTTGTGTGATCGGGGCCTGAACATGCAGGAGGGTGAAAGGAGGGCAAAGAATAGAGTGAATTGGAGCGATGTGGTATACCGGGGTTGACGTGCTGTCAGTGGATTGAATCAAGGCATGTGTATGGGGGTGGGTTGGGCCATTTCTTTCGTCTGTTTCCTTGCGCTACCTCGCAAACGCGGGAAACAGCGACAAAGAAAAAAAAAAGATAGAATTAGTTTGTTTTTGATATGGAAAAGACAGGACAGTAGCATTTTGTTCAGATGAATACCAATAACTGCAGGGGAAATAACGAGAAAGGAGAAATATGAGACCAACCAGAGGGGAATTAAATGAAAACATGTACTTTGTGAAATATCTTCATTCTTCTCTGATATTAGAATACCGATAACTTATGTGTCCATTGAATACGCATGGAAGCCGATTTGAAGGTATTTTCTGAAGCAGATAAGAGAGGATATGATAAGGAAGGAATTAATATGGAGCACCTCTCCATTAGTATAATTTGTTACTGTAGTTCGCTCACATGGCTTCATAAACAACGTAATTCTATATCTTAGATGACATCAAGATGACCTAAACCTAACAGGGCTTCCCCAACGAGAATGTTCATGAACTCGCAAATGTCTCTAGATGAAAGGAATGTCGCGCCTGTTACTTTAGACTGGACAATGTCATATTCTAGTTGTTGAAGTGGCTGTTTAATTTTCAATTAACGTTAAGATTGCGTTATAATATGTTTATTCGGGTAAAATGACTGTTTTTGTATGGGAATGAATGCAGAATTCGGCTCGGTCGCCAAACATCAGTGTTATGTATTTATTTATTTCCCTGGACACATTTTACTTATCTTGATCCCAGCAAGATGACGCTGTTGTCATGGTCCTTAAAATCACATTTTAAATCATGTAAAATTACCAAATAGACATTAATTTCGCGAATCATTACTTTTAACATACGTATCTTGATGATTATAGTCATTTTGATATTTTAAAGTAAAAAATTTAGCTTCACAGTTGTTCAAACCAAAATTTGAGTATCTTTATTTATATCTGTAGCAAATATCATGTTAAAGATGAAACAACCGAACCGCTCATTATGACCTATTAAAACGACTCGGATTGCTTCACCCCGCTCAACTCGGCTTTGAACCGTGAATGAACTCCAGAAATATCTCGGGTTTATCATTATCTGATGGATCAGCTTGTTACATTTTATATATATATTCTCTGTCTTAATATTCGAGGAGATTTTATTGAGTTTGTTCTGGAAATAACGAGAAAGACTTGGTAAAAACTCAATATTCGTTTGAAGGTTTGTGTTCGAAGACGCTTCGAATCCACACCATACCGAGG